>NW_020173335.1:3440218-3444171 GCF_003031525.2 Neophocaena asiaeorientalis asiaeorientalis
AGAGCGGAACCCTACTGACCACAGATGGCTTGACTCCACACATAGGATCAGCGCGCCTTCAAGACAAATACAAGAGTTCACATCAATATGCCAAGATTTATCCAACAAAACGTTAAAATGAAGGATATCCAAAATATGACAAGATGTTCTTATCCTTGGGAAGAGTAAGGCCTGACCATGTCCAGTTCCCGAAAACGCGAGTCCCCTGGTTGCAGCTCAAACACTCTTATCTGTGAAGATGAGTCACACTCAGTACGGCGGATGGGGCCATCCTGTCACACCCAGAAGCCTGGCCCTGACGTCAGGCTGTGTAGACTGAAAGAAGCAGAACTATTAACGCTGAAAACTAGGAGGTATTTCTTAACAGGGAGCTTTACGTACTACGGGACTTTATATGGGTCACCATACCGTCCCCAGACCTTCCGTCTCACATATTCATACAGACGTCCATTCCAAAATACCAACTCTAATATCCTTTCTTTACAAAATTTACTTCCCAGAAGGTATCTTAATAATTCTTATCTATGAAACTATAATAATCAATATTTAAGTAGTGATGATGCTGGAATAATGTTACCTGAGATCAATATAACACTTAGGAAATCTTAATGTAAAAATAACCGGTACCAGCAAATTAATTCTTACTCCACATTACTGCATATGTTGTAACGTTATTACTTAAAAGCACGTATTCTGTGAAGGTTATTGATTTATATACTGTTCAATTGTTCTAACTATTGGGTATTATTTACTGTTATTCACCAGTAATAGTAACACTTTATTTTTTTAAAAAATGGAGTCCAAACCATAAAATTTTTTTGCCGTTTTTTTTCTGAGTGGGGAGGGAGTGGGAATTGGATTTAGATTTTGTTTTTACAGGTAACTTCAAATTTAATGACATATTTTTTGAGAAATATACTCATTTCCTAAGATAAATCTTTTACCCAAAAAAACCCCACTGAAATGGAAAATGGATCTACCATGTAATTCTTCTCCTGCCGTGCCTTAATGTGAATTAAACAGACCTTAAAATCATAGTCTAGCAATGTGATTTTTATAATGAATATTCAATTTCAGTAGTATTTTTTTTAAAGTCAACTTTTTGAACTGACATTTGCTCAAAGCAGGGAATCTCAGTAACCAGCGAAAGTTGTACATTCAGGGTAAGAAAGAAATAGTAACTTTTTTCTACTTTTATAAAAGATGTATGAAAATTACAGAAGCCCAGGGCACGGACAAAACTTTATAAAACTTTACCTTTACCATACTGAGAATTAGCTTTCCCACTGTAAAGCCCTCTTCGCTCACTTTTTACGTATGAAACAAATGGGTGCAATTCTGATAGGGAAAGTTCTGTTGCCATGTGTTTCAATAAACCACTTTGATGAAAAATGCAATAATATTTCTCCGTATAAGAATATAAGACATGAAGAACATACGATGGGCATAGGTACTGCTTCTTTTTCCCCTTCCCTTTCTTTGAAGACTTCTCTTTAGAACAGGCTTCTTCAACACACACGGAAATTAAAATAAAAAAGGCCACCGCCAATACAAACTTCATCTTGAAAAGTTAAATTTCAGGAGATCGATCTACAAGAAAGAACAAGAAAATGTTTACATTTATGAGACAAACGGTAACTACACGACTCTTTAAGGAGCACGACCATCACTACCCAATGAACACGGGTGTCTTGTACATCAAGTTCTCATTGCTCGTGGCAAACATCTGTCTTTGCACACTGGTGCAAACATTAAGATTTTATCATATTTTGGGGCTTCCCTGGTGGCGCAGTGGTTGAGCATCTGCCTGCCAATGCAGGGGACACGGGCTCGAGCCCTGGTCTGGGAAGATCCCATATGCCACGGAGCAACTAGGCCCGTGCGCCACAACTACTGAGCCTGCGCGTCTGGAGCCTGTGCTCCGCAACGAGAGGTCGCGATAGTAAGAGGCCGGCGCACCGCGATGAAGAGTGACCCCCGCTCACCGCAACTAGAGAAAGCCCTCGCACAGAAACAAAGACCCAACACAGCCAAAAATAAAAATAAATAAATAATTTTTTAAAAAAAGATTTTATCATATTTTAAGCTTATTAAATATATTCAGTATAATTTTCTATTCTTTCTCTTCTGAAGAAAAAACTCTGTAAGTTCCATCTTTGAAGTTCACTTTTAGACTTTTAAAATCATATCATGGGTGTTTTCATGTATAATCATGTATAGTGTCCGTGATTTGTTTTACTTGCATAAATGCTACTTGGCTTTAAAAAAAATTCTCATTGCTCAGACCTATGTGGTTATACTTTACTATACATTTTGTGATGGTTTCATAGTAAAAGTTAGTTTAAATAATGGTTCATAGAAAATAAGACCCCTATGAGGAATACAAGGTAAGTATGCAAAAATTTCTACTGTATAGTTTCATAAAATTGTAAATTGATATTGAATTGTACAGTATATCAATATACACTTAGAAAGATACATGGAAAGATGTTTACACTGTTTTAAGATGGTTACATCGTACTAGGTCATTTAAATCAATGTTCTGTTTTTTAAATTTCCTCTGTTCTTTGACTTTCGCATGTATATTTTTTCAGAAACAATAAAACTATTCTCGAAGAAAAGATAATTCTAAGTATTAAAGGACTGATAGAGAAAAAGAAAAAAAAACTATTATCAAAGAGTTTCACTGTCTAAATTCATTGGTTTTATTTATGTACATTAAGTTCGCAAGTTACCTTTTACCCAAAAAAGGTGCTCATTGATTTAAGTTAGCTTTTGGCTTTCCCACTCACGTGATACTGACATTTATCATTCAAGTGATGATTTCTGACTCCAGAAATTCTAGGCAACATTGTATGAAATAAAATAGCAAATATAGTCAGCCTTCTCCAAATACTCTTCTTAGCTGTATTTTAATAACATTTTCCATGCTCCAGAAGAACTACATTCTTGCCTATCTGATGCATTAAAACAAACAAACAAACCTTTAAGCACCACCTAAACCCTGTAGTATTTTGACCTCTTCCGCATCTTTAATTCCCAAACCATAAACAGTGTCTCCTTCACTGTTTCCTGCACAGGAAGAGACCGGTCTACTCCTCAGCGTTCACGGAAGTCCCAGCTCCCCCTCATAATTTGGCTTCTCCTGTGTCACGTTTTTCATCTCTCTTCCTCCCAGGAAGTCTGATCTTCTCACATTTCTCCTTATCAGCCCTAAGCAAGCAGGAGGGGACGCCTCCCTGGTCCTCTCCCCCGAAGACGACGGAGGGGCTCACCAAGCCCACAGCTGCCCGCGGTCACCTCGCAGCACTGGACTCCCTGCCCCGCACCCCAGCCAGATGCGGCATCCGGCCCCGACACCTGTGCCCACGGCCGCAGGGACTGCGCCCGCCTTCCCTCCCGGCGCCAGGAAGCCCGAGGCCGTCCTGGAGGTCTGAAGGGCGGAGAGAGAGATGCCACCCTGTCCTTCTGCGTCCGCCCACACCTCCCGAAGCGGGCAGCGGCAGGGGCTGACGGGCCCCGCAGACCAAACGCCGCCGACTGCGCCCCTGCGGCCAAGCTCACCCCCACCGCGGACTCGCGGGAGGCGCTGCGCCTCCGCCTTCCGCCGCCGCGGCGCCCAGCGCCCCGGCCCGGCCTCGCCGCAGGGATGCTCATCCCGGACCCCCGCGCCGCCCCTCCCCCCGACCGGCCGCCGAGCCTGCGCCGTGTGGTCCGCGCCTGTGCGGTCGGGACGCTGCGCGGCCGCGGAACGGAGCGGGGACGTCGTTGGGGACGGAGAGGGGCACGGCGGTGGGGACGGAGATGGGGGCGGAGGTGGGGACGGAGTTGGGGACGGAGATGGGGACGTAGTTGGGGATGGAGTTGATGGGGACGGAGATGATGGAGACGGAGTTGATGGGGACGGAGTTGGTGACGGAGATGGGGATGGAGATGGGGACGGAGTTGACGGG
>NW_020173335.1:3444671-3511514 GCF_003031525.2 Neophocaena asiaeorientalis asiaeorientalis
GACGGAGTTGATGGGGACGGAGATGGGGACGGAGTTGGGGACAAAGATGGGGACGGAGTTGGGGACAAAGATGGGGACGGAGTTGGGGCCGGGGAGGGCAGGGGTGTCCCGGCCGCGCGAGCATCCCCTCCCACGTCTAGCGGGAGAATGTGGTCCCCGCCAGGGGCTGGAGACGATGCGGGCGGGGGTGGTGAGGGCAGGGTTGGATCAGAAGGAAAACCCTTTCAAGGAGCTGGAATCGTTTAGGGTCTATTTCTGACCATTAGTTTGAAAAAACAAAACAAAACAAACAAACAACAACAACAAAAACCAACAATAGACTAACAAATGACCTTCTTGGGCCAAAGCGGGTAACATACATTTTCTGTGCCTTCATCGTCTGCCTAGTCTCCTGGCATCTAACTTCATCTCGGAGTCTTATTTCCAATTTCTCAAAGCCTGACCTTTTAAGCGCACTTAAATTGAGCAGAATCACTAAAGCCGTATAAAATGGACACAAGTTGTTTTCATACCTTGGCTATTGTGAATAGTGCTGCTATGAACATTGGGGTGCAGTATCTTTTCGAATTTTCTTCAGATAAATACCTAAAAGTGGAATTTCTGAGTCATATGGTAGTTCTATTTTTAAAATTTTGAGGAACCATCATACTGTTTTGCATAGTGGCTGCACTAATTTGCATTCCCACCAAGTGTAGGAGGGTTCCCTTTTCTACACATTCTTGCCAACACTTGTTACTTCTTGTCTTTTTTGAAGACAGCCGTTCTGACAGGTGAGGTGATAGTTAATTGTGGTTTTGATTTTCATTTCCCTGATGATGAGTGATGTTGAGCGTCTGTTCATGTGTTTGATGGCCATCTGTATGTCTTCTTTGGAAAAATGCCTATTCGGATCTTATGCCCATTTTTTGATTGGGTTGTTTGTTTGCTTGTTTGTTTTCATATTGAGTTGTATGAGTCCTTTATATATTTTGGATATTAACCCCTTATTGGACATATTTGCAAATATCTTCTTCCCTTCGGTAGGTTCCCTTTTCGTTTTGTTGATGGTTTCCTTTGCTGTGCAAAAGCTTTTTAGTTTGTGTCCCATTTATTTATTTTTGCTTTTGTTGCTTTTGCTAGAGGAATCAGATCCAAAAAATATTGCTAAGACCAATGTCAAAGAGCATAGTGCCTAAGTTTTCTTCTCAGAATTCTATGGTTTCAGGGCTTACATTTTAAGTCTTTAATCCATTTTCAGTTTATTTTTGTGTCTGGTATGGGAAAATGTTCTAGTTTCATTCTTTTACATGTAGCTGTCCAGTTTTCCCAGCACCACTTATCAAAGAGGCTGTCTTTTCCTCATTGTGTATTCTTGCCTCCTTTGTCGTATTAATTGATGATGTACATATGGGCTTATTTCTAGGCTCTCTATTTTATTCCATTGACCTATGTGTCTGTTTTTGTGCTAGCACCATACTGTTTTGATTACTATAACTGTGTAATATCATTTCAAATATGGGAGTGTGGTACCTCCAGCCTTGTCCTTTTTTCTCAAGATTGCTTTGGCTATTTGGGATCTTTTGTGATTCCATACAAATTTTAGGATTATAAAATTCTGTGAAAAATGGCATGGGTACTTTGACAGGGGTGGCACTGATTCTGTAGATTGCTTTGGGTAGAAAATATATTTTAACAATATTAATTCTTCTAATATATGAATACTGTGTATCTTTCTATTTATTAGTATTGTCTTCAATTACTTTTATCAGTGTCTTACAGTTTTCAGAGTACAGATCTTCCACTTTCTTGGTTAAAGAAAGCATTCCTAGGTATTTTATTCTTTTTGATGGATTGTAAATGGGATTGTTTTCTCAATTTCTCTTTCTGATATTTCATTATTGCTGTATAGAAATGGAACAGATTTCTGTATACTGATTTTGTATCCTGCAAATTTCTGAATTCATTAATTAGTTCTAATAGTTTTGTGGTGGGGTCTTTTAGGTTTTCTATATATGGTACCATGTCATCTGCAAATAGTGACAGTTTTACTCCTTTCTTTACAACTTGGATGTCTTTCATTTCTTCTTCTTGTCTGATTGCTGCGCTAGGATTTTCAATACTTTGTTAAATAGAAGTGGCAAGAGTGGGCATTCTCGTCTTGTTCCTGATCTTAGAGGAAAAGCTCTGATCTTTTTATCATTGAGTATGAGGTTAGCTGTGGGTTTGTCATAAGTGGCCCTTATTATGTTTAGATATGTTTCCTCTGTACCAAATTTGTTGAGAGTTTTTATCACAAATGGATTTTTAATTTTGTCAAATGTTTTTTCACATCTATTGAGATGATCATGTGTTTTTTCTTTGTTTTGTTAATGTGGTGTATCATATTGAATGATTTGTGGATATTGAACTATCCTTGCATCCCTGGAATAAGTCCCACTTTATCATGATGTATGATCCTTTTGATGTATGGTTGAATTTGGTTTGATAATATTTTGTTGAAGATTTCTGCATCTATGTTCATCAGGGACATTGGTCTGTAGTTTTCTTTTTTTGTAGTATCTTTTCCTGGTTTTGGTTTCAGTATAATGTTGGCCTCTAAGAATACGTTAGGAAGTGTTCCTTCCTCTTCACTTTTTTGGAATAGTTTGAGATGAATAGGTTTTAACTCTTCTTTCAACATTTGGTAGAATTCCCCTGTGAAGCTATCTTTTTTTTTGGTTTGGAGTTTTTTGATAACTGATTTGATTTCACTACTAGTAACTGGTCTGATCAGATTTTCTCTTTCTTCCTGATTCAGCCTTGAAATATTGTATGTTTTTAAGAATTCCCATTTCTTCTAGGTTGTTCGATTTATTGGCATATAACTGTTCATAGTATTCCCCTATGGTTGTTTGTATTTCTGTGATATCAGTTGTAACCTCTCTTTCATTTCTAATTTTATTTACTGGGCCCTCTTTGTTTCTTGATAAATCTGGCTAAAGGTTTATTAATTTTGTTTATCTTTTCAAAAAAGCAGGTCTTAGTTTCATCGATCTTTTCTATTGGTTTTTATTTTTGGTCTCTATTTCATGTATTTCTGCTCTGACTGCAAGTTATTTTAATACACTTATTATCTATGACAAACCAGAGGCTCAGAGAAGGAATTTGTTTCTCCAGGATAATAGAGTTGAAGGGGAAGAGATAGGAGTACTTCACCTTTATGTCATATTAGAACATTAAAACTCCAGTTTTAGTTGCACATGAGTTAAAACAGCTTATTTTTTAGACATAGACTTGGCTTGTACAGAATTCTGGCTACAGTTTAGGAAGTTGAAGTAAAAGAGGCTGTTCTAGTAGTAGATCCAGAATTTTACTTCCAACGTCAGGTTGGTCCTAAAGATTGATGAATATGTGAATTGTTTTTCACTTAACTTTTCTTTCTGTTCCATATAATAGCTATAATAATAATGATCATTTTCAGTGACTGAGGGTGTACTATTTTCCAGGTGCAGCATAAACTTATTATCTCCTCTCCACCCTTATGAAGGCAACACTCTTCTTATTACCATTCGTAGATAAAGATCCAAAGGCATCATGTAACTTCGCCCAAGTTTGTTAATAACATCCTAATAAATGAC
The DNA here is from genome assembly GCF_003031525.2 of Neophocaena asiaeorientalis asiaeorientalis. Lineage (NCBI taxonomy): Eukaryota > Metazoa > Chordata > Mammalia > Artiodactyla > Phocoenidae > Neophocaena > Neophocaena asiaeorientalis. The sequence goes on from NW_020173335.1 coordinate 3,448,268, forward strand.
TGAGAGAGCTGTGCACCTAAGTATGTCTGATTTTGGAAGCTGGGCACTAAAAATATTTTTGTGTGGCTGTAAATTTTATATTTAATAGTAGCTAATGACATCCAAAATAACATTTATATACAGCCAAAACACATTAACTGTGATGTAATTTTGAGAAAATAAAAGTAGAAATATGAGTAAGAAACTCCTGTTTATGAATTTGAGTATTATATTCTGTCTCATCCAATTGAGGAAACAGTTCCGAACCATCAAAGGCCACTGTAACTTCTATTAATCCACCAGAGCCCTTACCCCACAGAGAGGACCTATCTGTGATTGGAGGTGTATGGTTTTCAAGATTTTAATGTTTTGCCAGAATATTCACTATAAAAGCAGTGACATTATATGATACAGCTTTTAGATAAATTATGTCCTAAGTCCTTAGCAAAAGAAGAGGAAGGATTACTCACCTCTTTGTTAATGACATGATACTATTACCAGACTTTAAGAATATGCATTAGGAAAAAGCAAGTGAGCTTAACGATTATTTACTGTTATTCTTGCCAAAGTAAACTTGGGTCCACTTGCCCGTGTGCAGAAAAGCCAAACTACTGACACTGGGTTGTGGTGAAGGAAAGTACAGCGTTTATCGCAGGGCAAAAGCAAGGAGAATGGGCAGCTCACGCGCAAAAGACCTGAACTCCCTGATGGCTTTCAGGGAAGGGTTTTAAAGGCCACGTGAGGGAGGGGCTGCAGGGTGTGCAATCAGCTCGTGCATGATTCTTGGATTGGTTTGGCATCAAGGTGAGGTTTCAGGCATCATCAACCTTCTGGTTTCAAATGGTCTAGGGTCTGCGTTCTTACAGTCAGCACTTTTCCTCTGGTGGGTCTGCTTCCTATAAAAACAACCTAGGACTGTGTGTCGGACATTTATCTGTATCTTTCAGGGAACTGGGAGTTCAGTGATTCTGCTATGTGGCTTGTTTATAGTCTAAATTGTTACCAGTTTCCAAGCCCAACAGCTAACCTTTGTTTCTACATCTTCATATTCCTAATCCTTAGCTCTTGACCCAGCCTTTTACTTCAAAACATCAAGGACACAGGAGTTTGTACACAGTTTCGTTATCAAGGCTAGTCCAATATCAACGATATCAAAATCACTGATTTTCACCAAAGCTCTTAACATCCAGATAGATATTATGAAGCAACTGTCATCCACAGATCAGTTTGTGTGAGTTATTTATTCTGTTTTGTTTTTTTTCAATAGGGGCAGAAAGTTGTATTGAAGCCACTTTTCTGTCTAGAAGAGTTAGTGTAAATAAGGTTACAGTTAGAAAGACATAGACCTGGAATTTAAACAGTGCAGCGATCCCCCATATAGCCATCGTAAAACAGTTATCAATAATTGAGCATTTGCTTTATCTGTGTCTTTTTAAAGGTAGTTAAAGGCGTCGTCATGTTATTTCAATACTTGCTCCCATATGCATCTCTGGAAACCAGACACCTTCACACATTACCACAATGTCATTTTCACACCTAACAAAATGAAGAATCCCTTAGTATCACCTAAATTCTGCCCATAATTAAATTTTCCCAGTTATTTTAAAATATATATATAAACATATTTTAACATAAACATATATATTTTTTTCACATCATGCTTCTGTCTCTCTCGTGCCCTCTCTCGCTCATTCCTGCCTTTTCTGTGTGTGTTGAGTCTTTCATTCTTCTGCTTTTCAGTTAGCATGTGATAAACCAGCTCGTTCCTACTGCTCAAAGCCAGATGCTTCTCCGAAGCAGTGATGACAGTTCCTGGGGCAGAAGCAGATGGCCAGTCACTCAGGCCCGCAAATCTCCCAGTGAAACAGAATCTCTGCCAAAAGTATTTTCAGTTTTTACCAAGTCTGAACAAATAGTAGCCTCTTTTGACCAGCCCTGAAGGTGCCCATCAGCAGTGCTGCAAGTCTGGGAAGATCTCATGCTCTCCTCCAGGAGTTCATGCCTTAAGTGTCCTGAACAACAGCTGTCTTCCCCGGTAACCAGAGCAGATGTGTCACGTCACTTTAGAAAGCAACCCAAAACCTGTCTTTTAGAAACTTGTAAGTAGTGTCAATGTTCATTTCTTTTGCTTATTACCTCTTTCTTTTAAGACCTAGGTAAACAATTAATATTAGAGAAGTATTATCTATGGACAATATGAAGAATTTATTCCTCTAAGTTTTCTAATACCAAGCTACATCAACTGGAAGTTCCAAAAAGGCACATTGCATGGATTCTAAATCTATGTCTTTGTTGGAAGTGCTTTCTATTTGCCATACCAGTAAACTCCATTTACAATTTATGTCTATGATATGACAGATGATGACCAAGAACTGGCTTCCTATTTCAGCAATTTATTTTTTAGAATTAGTAAGTGAATGTATAATGGTTGTACAAATATTAAAAGTAAGCTATAGAGATAAAACTGTGGTGTGTATCAAATTATTATGGTTTTAAAATAAGATTTAAAATCAGCCTCACCAAACAAATTAAGCTCATCACGTTATCATTAAGAACAACTTTAGCTTGCCGTGGATTTTTTTTTTTTTTTTTTTTTTTTTTTTTTTTGGGACGCGGGCCTCTCACACCACCAGGGAAGCCCGTGGATTTGGTTTTTTGGCATGTCGGAGTGTATGGCTTTATTTTATTATTATATTAGTTACGTCTTTGTATTTTCATGACCCATCTCTCAAAAGATCATTTGAAAAGCCCTGGATGCATGACTTTCTTCTCAGAATCATGTGTTCCTTCTTGGAGACAGGGATTAGAGCCATAGTCACCAAAATAATTATTCCAAAGAAGTGGGGTGGGGGAGGTGGGGGGTGGGCAGAGACAATATTTTAATGATAAAAAGCAATATTGCTGGAATATTCTCTTCAGATTTTATGGTGAGTGGAGCTTCGTGGTGGTGTATATGTTTTTAAAAAGCTTTACTTTGGGGGCTTCCGTGGTGGTGCAGTGGTTAAGAATCTGCCTGCCAATGCCAGGGTTTTATCATTACGACAGAAGACTCATGTATGAGGTATTCATGGCTCCCTGAGGAGGGAGTGATTAACAGCCTGAGGGAAGGGAGAAGATTACAATCTCTCATTGAGATCATGTCTGAGTTGGGTTTTAGAGAATCAGTGTGCCAGATTGACCAAAGGGAATTCCTAACAAGTGGAAAGGTGGGTGTGGAGACATAGATACACAATACATGGTGTGGACGTTTTTCCACAGAGTTATATTTTTCTGGAACATAAAGAATTTGTGATTCAGGGAAGAGAGAGAATGACAGAAAATGAAGCTGGAGGGGTTCATGGACCAGACAAGTAAGGGCCTCATTTACAATGATGCTTATTTTACAGGTTGAAATAAAGCTGGGAAGCGTCTTAAGAGAAGGGAATTACGTAATCGGATTTGTTTTATAGAGTGATCACTTGAACAGCCATCTGGAGACAGTGTTGGGACAGACAAGAAGCAAGAAGACACTGAGGAAGTTGTTGGTAGGTAGTGTCTCAGGAAATAAAGAGTCCAGAGAATAAGAGAGACATCGATGACACAGACTTAAGGATGCACGATGGACCATGGTAGGATGAGGGTCGCAGAACCAAGTGTGCCGATGGCCAAAAACAGGCACGACAGGGAAGTTATTCTTGGCTTGTGTGTTTGGTTTGTTTTATTTCATTTCAGTGGCTGACAGGACGATGGGAACTGTGGTTGGGAAGTTTCAAGGAATAACTTTCATATCGATATCCTGCACTACACTCCGATTGTCCTTCTGCTACCCTTCCTTGACAAAATTCCAACCCTGCGTGAAACCCACGACCTGCTTTCTCCAAAACTGAGTGGACGGATTAATTACTTAACAGAACAGCTTTAATGGCATTTATAGTAGACGGGCCCTTTATGTGCTCAGCAATCTTATTACGTTTGCTCTGGTTTCCGTGGTTATTTCATTCATTCTCCATGGTCCTCGAACTTCCATCACCCGGCTCCCTACTCACCCTCAACAGGGGACAAAACGGAAGGCAGCATTCACTCGACGTTCATTCAACAAACCTACCCATGATGAGAACTTTGCTTTTCTCCTCCACTCAGCTAACAGCAAACGTTTCCTCTCCATCTCTCCTCCCGTCCACCACCAGCTGCATCACCTTGCTTCGACTCTCAGCATCTTTCATGTATCCAGGAGCCGTGAGGCTGCCTTCCCCTCTCCCTTTCCCTTACCTCCAGCTGCTCCCTTCCTATCAACCCCAGCACTAAACATAACACTTTCCAACATTTGAAAATAAGAACCTTCTCCCCAAAGCTAAGTAATTGACAATAAACTTTGGTGTTAAATGAAGACAAAGTCGTGGGAAACAGCATCCCGCCTCTGAAACTCTCCATCTGCAATCGCGCTTGCTCCTTTTGCTAGACCTTTCTTTTCTCTCCTCACGTGATCAGCCTTATTATGCACTGGAGGGACAGCATTAGGACACCTGTGTATTGAAACGTCCTTGACCCAAGGTCAGTGCTGTATTAGTTTGCTGCAGCTGCCACAACAAAGTTACAAAGACCGGGTGACGTAAACAACAGAAATGCATCTTCTCACAGTTCTGGGGCTGGAAGGCTAAGACCACCACCCCACCAGGGTTTGCTCTGAGGTGTCTCTGCGTGGCTTGCTGATGGCGGCCCTCTTGCTTCCTGGCCTCATGGCCATCCCCGTGTTGTACACATCCTTGGTGTCTCCTCTGCTTCTTATAAGAACACCAGTCCTGTTGGATGAGGGCTGTTCCTTAATCATCTCTTGAAGACCTTATCTCCAAATATGGCTACATTCGGAGGTACCAGGGGTTGGAGCTACAACACATGCATTTGCGGGATGGGGGCGGGGCGGGCATATTGATTTCTTCTCTTATTCTGAAGGTGGAGGGAACCATTTCAGACCTATCATAACACCTGGACTTTGGTCATAGCACCTGGAATGCATAAGACAGATTCATGAGTGACAGGATTCTGACAATGCAGTTGATACAGAGAACTGATTAAATGTGGAGGATAGTGAAAAGCGCTCAAAGACAGCTCGCAGTTTTTGAACTTGGATGAGTAGGTGGCCATTGGTATATTTACAGGAAGATGGAACAGAAGAAGTGCAATGGTGGAAAGAAGGATGAAGTGTTTTATTTCAGGGGCACTGAGGTTGAGAGAGCAAGCCAGTGCTTAGGAGAAAGTCAGGGAAGCAGAGGTAATATCAGGCACAATGCCGACCGATACCCTGAGGGAAAATACAGAATAAGACGTGCAGCTGTGTCTATGGGGACGCTCACACTTAGAGGAAGATTGACGGGGAAATTGTTAAAACTGATAAGGAAATGAAATTCATGGAAACAAAGAAAGGAGAGCGTTTAAAAAAAAGAGAGAGAGAGAGAGAGAACTTCAGAGCCTAAGGCTTCAGTTAAGCTACCTTACACCAGAAGCTTTATGAGCTGTGTCTCTGACACTGGAAGCAGGTATCGGATTTCATTTGTTTCTGTGTTAGAGCCAGGTTTGAAATCTAGGTCTTTTCATTTTCATACCCTGCTTCATGCAAATGAGTCATAGTAAATTACCTATATGGAATGTTAAAATAAATACATTTGAAGTCAAAACACAGTATTGAACAGAAAATAGAATTGGTAAGAATAAATGATAGATACTTAGATATAGATAGACTCTAAAAAACATTAGTAGAAGCTAATTTCTACTAAGTAGCTTTTTTGACATTTTTTGACCTCATATGTAGATCACCAAGTGCCAATAAGAGATGTCCATAAGCATTTATGAAGTTCTCATTAGTCAAAATTGATAGTCCCAAGTGAAAACTATTTAAACCAAGACAAAACAACTAACTGTACCTTTGATAAAAATTTTTCTGTCGTTCTTGTGTTCAATTTCTTTTATTTACTAATTCTAATTAATTCAACTCAGTTTCCTATGCTTTCTTTGTAGCTTATTGAAACCTAGAACCTGGTTATTGAAAGTTCGTGAAGGTGGAAATGATAGATGATTAGAACAATGACATCAGACAATACTTATTTTTAGTAAGAAAATTACTCTAATTAAAGCTGAAGAAATACCATATAGCTCATTTTAATTCTATTTTTCTTTCAATAAAAACATGTTTCGGGTATTCACTATGGGTCAAACATTGTGGAAGCAACTGAAATATCAAAACTAGTAAGAGATGGTACTTACACTAAAGTGATCCAAAGTGAGGCAAACAGATATATTTATAAAACTATGTTACGTGTTGCCACTTAACACAATGGCTGGATCATCATAGGGAAATGGAAAAAGATGAAGCCAGGGAGGAGAGTATAAGCAGATAATGAAGAACGTTGAACAACATGCTTAAGAGTTTATTTTCATTTTATTCTGAAGACTATGAGAACCATCGAAGAGCTTTCACTGGGAGATAAAAACGACCAGATTAACATTTAAGAAGTATGATCAGCAAAAGAGCATGCTGATTTTGAATTGCTGTCAAATATTGAAGGCTGTCATTAAAATAGATTAAGCAAACAGTGTAATGAATTTGCACTGAGAGTAAATCTCTTTCAAAGTAGCATATTGCGATTCCAAAATAACACAGCACCGTTATTTCAATTTTGTGCTATATTCATTACTTTTAGGTAACTTAATTAGAATGGAGGTAAAACTGATTCAAGAAGTTATTTATGGTATTTTTTTTAATGTAAATCTCTCCACTAACAAATTCTGTGCAAAACTTGTCTGTCAACCCGTCTCTCTCCGCGATTGATAACCGGCTGTATCCCAATGGTATGTGTTAAGTAATTTTGTACCTAAAACTTTTTAAAAATAAAGATAGTACTGGCCTAAAGGAAAATAATCTGAAAAAATATACATATATGTATATAACTGAATCACTTCGTACCTGAAACTAACATAATACTGTAAATCAACTCTACTTCTGTTTTAAAAAATAGAGCTGGCAAAAACAGTTGCTCTAACACAAATCAGTGTTACTCGAGGAAATTGCACCTGTGCTACCATAACTGTAGCTGGGTTTGCTGAGCCTCTGGGAGCCTGACGCCCGGCAGGCGCGGAATGCGAGTACGTGCACACAATGGGCAGGCTTGCGTTGGGAATACTTGAGGAGGAAGAGAGACATTTATACCTCAGGCTGAATTTGGAGCACCCCTGGGGAATCTTTTCCACTAGATTTATGAATGAAAGTTTTTATCTTCCTAAGTATTGGAGAACTATATGACACAATAGGGTCAAAATTCCTAGCTATTTAATATCAATTTCTGTCCATGCATTTTGGAAAACTTCCAGATGAGTAATACATTTGGATTTGCACAAGGATAAAATATTTATTATCGTTTTTCTAGTCTAGAATATAATGATATGTATGTAGGAAGACAAACATATAAAAACAGATCAGTATGATACTTGAGATGTGAGTCTATGCCCCTTGGAAAAGTATGGGGTAGTTTTGTTTATGTTTGAGTGTGTTTTACAAAGAAATATAGGAATTCCAGAAATGATTCTTCATTTATTGCCATTCCATTTTGGTTAGTATAATTCCAAGGGAAAATATGTGCATCTGATTGAGTTGTTTCCATTTGAAAACCAAGACAAAAGATGTGTCCTCCAGATGTCACACCAGGTACAGTGTTACTGATGGAATAGCTGAAAGCAAGGCTCGTGGAAGAACATATTTCAGATTTTACAGTAGGTGGCGTTCAGTGTAGTTCCGCTGATTTCCTTATGAACACGTAACTGCTGCTTTTAGCAAGTGCGTGGCTCCAGATGGGAATTGATCAGGAAGATGAGGGAAGCCAGGAAGGAGAAAGTATGCCAAGATTTAAGGAGGTCAAAAGAAACTGGAATGTTGACACATGAGCAAAGCTCAGTAAATTTAATACTATTTCCATTGTTTTTGAGCAACGTATTTTATGATCTCCACATTGACAAGTAGGCCAAAATGTATTTCAAAAAATAGGCCTCTTCGTGTTTCCCTGGTGGCGCAGTGGTTGAGAGTCCGCCTGCCGATGCAGATCACAATTTATCAGGATAATATTATTTTGTGAATAAATAGGGCAGTCTTGATTTGAGAATTTTCACTTGGCCAGATGCGAAATAAGAATTGAAGAGTTTTTCTAATACAAAGATATAGATATAGCTCTTTACTTCAGTTAATTGAAATGTGAGAATCTCTTTTACTTATAAAGATGAAATATTAAACATTCTTCAGTCTTTGTCAGGCATGCATTGCTGTTTTAGCAGATCTCGATATAAAAGGGTTGCTTTGTCTAATTTTTTTTATTCAAGAAGATGGAAGAAAGTTAATAACCAGCAAAAGAGTTTGTAAAGATGGCTTCCTATGCTACTCATAAGTCCTTTTTTTAAAAAAATTACCTCTTTAGCCATTTGAGTGTGTGTGTGTGTGTGTTCTAAGAATTTGGGGCCAAGGGCTACAGCTTAGCGAGAAGCAGGAGATCACCCTGTGTTGTAAAATGTGCTCTTTTCCAAGGGGCCCTGCAAGCAGCAGCGTCCGTCACGAGGCTGTGCAGTCTGAAAGGAGAGCCTGCTGAGGGCACTAGGGTGATGACGTCCCAGGCTGTGGCTTTCACAGAGGAATGCCCCTTTCTGCTTTGTGATCATGGCTCAGGGAAAAGCATAAAGCTCTTATCCATCCAGTCCCCCTAAGGAGGACCAGCCAGGGGAATGTGAAGCCAGGAGAAGAATGCCCCTCTCTGCTCCCTCCCTAAGAGCTGACAAACCTGGAGGAGTCCAAATAGGGCCACTCGACCTATGGTCAGCTTGCCAGGCCATGGGGTCCTCACCAAATGATGACAGGATTCATTTCTAACCTCACCACCTGAGGAAGACATTCCCCATATATGAGTAAGGAAATAAAATTGAATCTTAAAATAATAGAAGAAGACACTTCAAAGACATGGGCAGAGAGCCAAAAAAGTTTTTTAAAAAGCAACAAAATGATTTTTGTATATTGAGGAAAGGAAATGAAAAATAGACTCCATTGACACTCCCTTGACAGAGGGGTGGATAAAGAAGATGTGGTACGTATACACAATGGAGTATTACTCAACCATAAAAAAAGAAAGAAAAAATGCCATTTGAGACGACATGGATGGACCTAGAGATTATCATACTAAGTGAAGTAAGTCAGACACAGAAAGACAAATATGATATGATATCATTTTTATGTGGAATCTAAAAAAATGGTACTAATGAACCTATTTATAAAACAGAAATAGACTCACCGATACAGAAAACAACTTACAGTTACCAGGGGAAGGGAGGGGAGGGATAAATTGGAAGATTGAGATTGACATGTACACACTACTATATATAAAATAGAGAACTAATAAGAACCTACAGTAGAGCACAGGGAACTTTACTCAATACTCTGTAGTGGCCTATATGGGAAAAGTATCTTAAAAAGAGTGGATATATGTATATGTATAACTGATTCACTTTTCTGTACACCCGAAACTAACACAACATTGTAAATCAACTATACTCCAATAAAAATTATTTTTTAAAAAAAGAATTCTTAAAATAATACAAGAAGACACTTCAAAGAGCAGAGAACACAATAATTAAAAAAAAATTTTAAACAGTAAAAAATAATTTTGTATATTAAAAAAATGTCAATAAAGAAAATTAAAAATGGCCTTCCCTGGTGGTGCAGTGGCTAAGAATCCGCCTGCCAATGCAGGGGACATGGGTTCGAGCCCTGGTCCAGGAATATCCCACATGCCGTGGAGCAACTAAGCCTGTGCGCCACAACTACTGAGCCTGCGCTCTAGAGCCCACGAGCCACAACTACTGAGCCTGCGTGCCACAACCACTGAAGCCCACACGCCTAGAGCCCGTGCTCGCAACAAGAGAAGCCACCGCAATGAGAAGCCGATGCACCGCAATGAAGAGTAGCCCCCGCTCGCCGCAACTAGAGAAAGCCTGCGCGCAGCAGCGAAGACCCAACGCAGCCAAAAATAACTAACTAAATAAATACATAAAAGCAATCATTAAAAAAGGAAAGAAAAGAAAATTAAAAATAGATTGCTGAAAGCAAATTAATTTGGGAAATTGAAGGTCAGAATACACTCAACACAAAGTATGATGGTATGGCATTTATGGGTTGAATTGCCCTATTAAAAGATAAATACTAGGTTGGATTAGAAAACAAAATCCAGCTATGTGCCTTTCACAAGGAAAAAGACAAAAACAAAGTCACATAGAAAGGCTAACAATAATGAAATGACTAAGGATGTGTTAAACAAAAAATAATCTAAAAATCAAATAAAGTGAGCTATGACATGAAAAGCATTAAATGAGGCCAAAACCAAGTATATTTATAATGATAAAGACTAGATCGGGAGTTCCAGAAAGCTGGGAAGAGCTTGGAAGTTGTTACTCCTAAACTTACAGCAAGAAAAAGCTGAATAAACTGAAAATCAGTGGTTTTTTTCTTAGACCTTTCAGAGAACTAAGTTCGTAGTGAAAGTCTCCATCCCAAAATCTGGAGCGACCGTCAAATCTAGAGCCTCATAGCTGAGATCTACTTACCTGGAGCAGAAGCCCTTGGAGCTGTAAACAGATAGGAACCCATAAAGGTGATTTTGTCTAATTATCGAGGCAGAGTGAGGACTATTGTAAGAGTGAGATGCTGCTGGGGGCTGAGGTCCTAGCGACCGTCACACATCTTGGACTTTACCTTTAGGGACCTCCCCTGATTGTCACAGTGAAGACTGCAGAAAAGTTCCTTAGTGGCTCTGACAGGGGAAGGGAAGAGTGAGCTTTGTGATAAATGCCCAGAGACTTTGCTATCACAAGAAACTACTCCCCCAGGGGAAAGACTTCCTCAGAGCCTGGTCCCTGTCTTCCTAAGAGGAGAAGCCATACAAGAAAAAACACTCGTGAAGGTCACAGGCCAGAGATATAGGCCCCATGAAAGAGATTTAACTGGAAGTTTGTGGAATGCCTTCTGTCATCCATACCTTATTATAATAATAGTGGAGTACAACTATTACAACTGTATACAAACAGACTCTCTAAGAAGTACTTAAGAAAGTCCAAAGTCAAGAAGGAAAAAGAAAAATAAGGACACAAGATGAGTCTGAAGCCTTGTCACTTAACAGCCACAGCAAACAGTAAGGAAAGCCCGACTCCAAACCAGATTAGCACAAAACTACACCCTAAGGACCTATCACCTCACTTCCCATTATCCAGTAAAGCATGCTCAGATTTCGTGAAAAAATTACAAGGCACATCAAAAAGTAAGAAAAAAACCATCTGAAGAAACAACATGGGCGTCAGACCAGATCCAGATATGACAACAGGTATTGGCATTCTCAAACAGGGAATTTAAAATAACTGTGATTAGGGAATTCCCTGGCAGTCCGGTGGTTAGGACTTGGTGATTTCATTGCCATGGGCCTGGGTTAAATCCCTAGTCAAGGAACTAAGATCCCACAAGTTGTGTGGCATGGCCAAAAATTAAGTTAAATTAAATTAAAAAATAAAATAACCATGATTAACATGATAAGGGCTCTAATGGGGACAGCAGCAACAAGTAAGATCAAGTGGGTGGTGTAAACAGACAGATGGGAATTCTAAGAAAGAATCAAAGGAAGTGCTAGAAATCTACAAGACTGACAGAAATGAGGAATGCCTTTGATGACCTGTCAGGAGACTGAACATGGCAAGGGAAGAAATAGCTTACCTAAAGAATGTTTGATAATCACAAATTTTCATGCCTCATAAGCTAGCCTTAAGGCATGTAGAGCAAAAATTTCTATTAATAAAAAGAGAAGTACACAATTCTACCAGCATGGTGGGAGATTTTAATATACATCTTTCAGAAATTGTCAGATGAAGTGGACAAAAAAGGTAAAAGGTATAGAATTTGTTTGCTTTTTGCTTCTTCTATCTGCTTTGTTCACAAGATATATGATGCTCCTTGCCTCTGAGTAGGTCTGTGCTGCATGAAATATGAAGTAACTGGAATCGCCCTCCATTTTGTCTCCCTATTGTCCCTCCTCCCTCCCCCCTTCCCATCTCTGTCTGGATTGGGACCAGATGCTGAGGATAGAATTCGAATGAAACAATTCACTGATTGATCTAATAGAGATAGAATTTTATAGCCAATAACAAAGGAAAACAATCACAAAGAAATGTTAACAATCCACAGATATTCTTACCCCAAACCCTAATTCTTTGCCCCTGCACTAGTAGACATTGGCTATGTGTAAGGCCACAGCGGATAACTCAATTAATTTCTGGAATAAGAATCTATACAGGCCTCATTTTCAAGCTACAATGCAATAAACTAGATATTAGCTACAAATGACTCAAAACATACACATACACATAAACACTACATTCCAAAATTTAAAATCCATTTCTAAATAAAACTTGAGTTAAAGAGGAATCAAAACAAATATATATATATATATATGAACTTTAAAACTTAATCATGAATCATATTTCAAAAATAATAGAGTTAGAGCAAAGTAGTACTAAGAGGAAAATTTATGACTATAAATACATTCATTATAATTCAAGAATATTTTAAATAAATGAATTAAACATTCAGTCCAAGAAATTACAAAGAAGAACAGGGTTAATTTTCTTTTAAATATAGACAATAAAATCAAAAGTAAAAATTAAAATAAATAACAAGTAAATTATGCCCATTAAGTATAATAATGTCTGGCCAAGTAGTATTTTTATCAAAATAAAAGTTGGTAACAACATATTATTAGTAATGAGAAAACAGAAAGAAAAAGTAAATTCAGTTGCCATAGATGATGACAGCCAAGTAGATAGATAAATGACAAAAATTGATTCAAGAAGACCTAGAAAACACAAAAAACCCAATATCCACAGACTACATTGAAAAGAATACTGGGTTCTCTATTGCAGGGATTGACAAACGTTTTTCTGTAAAGACCCAGATAACGAATACAGTAAGTCCCCTACGTACAAATCTTCAAGTTGCGAACTTTCAAAGAGCGAACATGTGTTTGCACATCCAGTCACGTAAGTTAGTTCACGTGTCTGGCGTACATTGTCACGTGCATTCATCCTCTACAAGTGGTTGTGCCTTTGTGTACTTTACTGTACAAGACTTTATAGAGCACAGTAGCACAGTAACTTTATTTCAAGATCAGGATGTCTGGAAGCAAGTGTAAAAGCAGCGGTGATGTAGCTGGTACTGCTAAGAAGTGCCAGGAATTGGGGGCCCAGAGAAAGGATGAAGAGAGACAAGAAAGAGTGAAGAGAGACAAGAGGAAGAAGTAACTGAAGAACTGAAGAGATTCACGACACGGAAAATGGCAAGGGGATTTTCTTCATTTGAAGAGGCACTGTTAGTTTTTGAGGCACAGGATCTGAAGGTAGAACGGTACACGAAGGTCGCAGCATCTGTTCCACATGCAATCCAGTGCTACCACGTTATCTATGATGAGAAGAAAAGAGCTACTACCCAGACATCACTGCATCGTTTTTTCAAGAGGGTAGATAGAACTGAATCCATCAAGGAACCAGAACCTGTGCCATCAACGTCAGGCGTGAGTGAAATGGCAGCTGGCCCTTCATCTTCTGTTGCTGACGATCCTTCAGCTCTACCATCTCCCACCTCCTCTCCCTCCTCCAGTCAATAACTCTTCCTGCCTGTTCACTCGATGCCAGCCCTGGATGCCACTGTTGTGCTGTACTGCTGTACTTTTCAAGGTGCTGTCCTGTAAGACTAAAAATGTTTTCTTTATTTTGTGTTTGTTTTTTATGTATTATTTGTGTGAAAAGTATTATAAACCTATTCCAGTACGGTACTAGATAGCCAATAGTGTAGTGGGTATGTAGGCTAAATCTGTCGGACTTTCGAACAAATTGGACTTACGAACGCTCTCTCAGAACAGAACTCGTTCACATGTAGGGGACTTACTCTATTTGAAACTTTGCCAGCAAGATTGTCTCTATTACAAATACACAGTTCTGGAGATCTATAAAGATGGCAGGGTAAAGGGACATGGAGCTCACCTGCCCCCAGGAACACATCCAAAAAATCTACACGGGGAACAATTCTCACGGAAAACTAGATACTGGCAGAAGGACTCCTGTACAACCAAGGCTGAGGAAAGCCGGACAGGTAATCAGAATGGAAGGAAAGCAATCAGGTCAGGACCTGGGCCACTGTGAGGGGACTCGGAGGAAAAGGGAGAACACAAGGTGGACACTTGCCCCAGGAACTGAGCAGTGAGAGCCACAGATTGGGGGCCCCAGTCCTGGGACACCCGGCGGGAAGGCAAGCCCCCCTTGCTGATTGGAGGAACACTGGGACCCACAGGAAGGCAGCGGGAAGCCTGAGGATGGCCTGTGCCGGCTTCTCCCAGGCCGGGCAGAGATAGGTCTGCTCTGTGGCTGCTAGGTTTCCCCCACTGGCCTCGGCTCCAGCTGAGCAAACACTATGGTCCCAGGCACAGGGTGGCGCCGGGTCTGGGGCAGCCACAGGTGGGCAGAAGGCTTGACCATGGGACATCGAGGCCCCACGATCCGGGGGCGGAGCCCAGGTGGGGCTGCCATGCCATTGTGGGTGCTCGCCTTAGGGGCACATTAGAAGCTGCCGAGCCCTGGGACAGGGGGGCCTCCACTTCAGCCCCACCCCCGACCAAGGCGGCCAGCACACCCTGGGCAAAGACACGAGTCACATCCATGTCAAGTCCCACCACAGGCACTGGACACACAGTCTCCACAGGGACATTCCCACATAAAAACTCCACTTCAAGACCTCAGCAGGTAACTGGTTCACCAAAATTCATAGAGGCAGAGAAAGTTAAACGAAATGAAAAGGCAGAGGATCTGCTCTCAATCGAAAGAGTGAGAGAAAAACCATAAAAAAAAATAATGAAACAGAAATAAACAGGTTACCAGATAAAGAATTCAAAGCACTGGAAAAAATAATGCTAACTGAATTAGGGAAAAGAATGAATGTACAAAGTGAAAATTTTAGCAAGGAACTAGAAAATACAAAACAGACCCATTCAGAAATAAAGGATTCAATACTGGAATAAAAAAACACACTGGAAGGAATGAATAGAAGACTAAGTGTTACAGAAGAATGCCTAAGTGATCTGGAAGAGAGAATAATGCAAACCATCCAACCACAACAGCAAAAAGAAAATCACATTTAAAAAAATAAAAACAGGGCTTCCCTGGTGGCGCAGTGGTTAAGAGTCCGCCTGCCGATGCAGGGGACACGGGTTCGTGCCCCGGTCCGGGAGGATCCCACATGCTCCAGAGCGGCTAGGCCTGTGAGCCATGGCCGCTGAACCTGCGCGTCCAGAACCTGTGCTCCGCAACGGGAGAGGCCACAACAGTGAGAGGCCCACATACCAATCTGGGAAAACAATAAGAATACCAACATTTGCATTATAGGGGACCCATAAAGAGACGAGAGAGGATTGAAAATGTACTTGAGGAAATTCGTATTTTATCACTTTCAATCGTCACAAAACCCTTACGGTGCGCTATTACTATTTTCATTTTATAGATGTAGACTGGGGACATAAAGGAAAAGAATTTAGTCCAAAGTAATATCTTCAACAATGATTCAATTTTAGCAAAATATCTTATGCTAGAAAACTATATTTCTTGTCATATAAATTTCCTGTGGACTATTAGGAAATTATTTTATCGATGGAAATAACAAGGTCCAAGGAAGTTAAGTAACCTGCCCCAGGTTACATACTCAGTAAATGCGAAGTTACCAGTATTGCACAGATTTATAGTTCTGAAACACACACACACTGCCGGACCTGTATTAAAGTGGAGAAACCTGTAGATAATAGGGCATCACTGATGTGATGGTTCCCTGGATCTTTGTGGATTCTATTTCCCACCCTTCAGACACAAGGGTCTTATCAAGGCCTCCAAATCACTAACCACTTTGGCTCATCCAGTCCCGTTAGTATAATGGCATCACTATCATGGACCAATGTGATGGGCTGTGGTGCATCTAGAGGGCACAGATCTCCTTGGACCACATTGTGACACAGTGTGCCCTGGGGCAGAACTCTATATGTCTCTAAATGTCTTGTCTATTCCAAGTAGATGTGAACCATTTTTTCTTGAATTGAAGTACAGTTGATTTACAGTGTTGTGTTAGTTTCAGCTGTACAGCACAGTGATTCAGGTATAGTTCCCTGTGCTCTACAGTAGGTCCTTCCTGTTTACCTATTTTAGATATAGTAGTATGTATCTGTTAATCCCCAAATCCTAATTTATCCCTTGCCCCCTTTTCCCCTTTGGTAACCATAAGTTTGTTTTCTATGTCTGTGAGTCTACTTTTGTTTTGTAAATAAGTTCATTTGTATCATTCTTCTAGATTCCACAAGTAAGTGATATTATATGGTATTTGTCTTTCTCTGTCTGACTTGCTTCACTCTGTATGACAATCTCTAGGTCCATCTACATTGCTGCAAATGGCATTATTTCATTCTTTTTTATGGCTGAGTAATATTCCATCGTATGTATACACCACGTCTTCCTTATCCATTCATCTGTCGATGAACACTTAGGTTGCTTCCATGTCTTGGCTATTGTAAATACTGCTGTGAACATAGGGGTGCATGTATCATTTTGAATTAGAGTTTTCTCCAGATATATGCCCAGTAGTGGGATTGCTGGATCATATGGTAATTCCATTTTTAGTTTCTTGAGGAACCTCCATACTGTTCTCCATAGCGGCTGTATCAATGTACATTCCCACCAGCAGTGTAGGAGGGTTCCCTTTTCTCCACACCCTCTCCAGCATTTACTGTTTGTGGACTTTTTGATGACGGTCATTCTGACCAGAGTGAGGTGATATGTCATTGTAGTTTTGATTTGCATATGAACTGTTTATGAGGCTCTTTGGTAGTAAGAATGGAAAATAACAAACTCATCAAACCAGTGGCCATACACCATGCACCTGTTATTCTACTCTAGCAAAGACAATCACATCTGGCTCAGGAGCTGCAACTTGGATAACGCCTTGGTAGACTTTCCAGTAGTCTGCCGCATCCTCCAGCCAGGCCGCAGACGAGCCAGCCCCGAAATCCTGTGTTAGCATCTGCTCCTTTGAACACTCCTGGCACCAGCTACTGCGATTTGGCTTCCCTACGAAGCGTACTCTGAGATGAAGATGAGTTTGCCAGACATTTGTTAAAGACTGCTCCTGGGAGTGCACAAGTGTAGAAGAGACAGAAAGGAAACACGATTGGACAGAAGGAGAAGCTGAGCTGCGACGACGTCCCAGTAAAAGACTCCCCGGATTCCACGGAGAGATCTGGAGCAGGGATGGCCTTTCAGAGCTGCCCTGAGTTGGGAAAGAGGGGCCTGGGCCAATCGGTCACTGGGTACAGGAGAACCCCAGAAGTAGCTGTGACCTTGAGCGGGCCAGTCTCCTTCAGCCGAGCTGCCGACAGAAGGAGCCCTTCATTTGTTAAGGGAAATACGGGCTGCTCATCAGAGCACCCACCCCTGTCAGGTGACAGTCTGTGGGGCCGCTTCTGGGCGTTCGACTTCTCTGTCTGCACAAGTATCACGTTGTTCTAATTACTGCCGCTTTATAATAGGTCTTGCTATTTGGAAGTGTCTAGCATTGTACTCCCAAGGATCATAAATTATCCCTCCATTTCTTTAGTCTTTCATCTTAAGAAGGATTTTAGTTTCTAGTGCAGAGGCTTTGAACCTCTTTTGATAGATTTATTCCTAGATACTTGATGTGATTGCAATGGTATAATTTTTTCCATTTCATTTTTGTCATTTGTTGATGGAATGCAAACGATTTTTGTAGATTGAACACATATGCAGTAACTTTGCTAAATTCACTTATTAATTTTAAGTGTTTGTAAACTCTTTGTATTTTCTAAGCATACAATGGCTATGTCTGAATGATGATCATTTTATTTCTTCTTTTCCAGTTGTTATGTCTTTTTTCCTTGACTTATTTTACTGCTTAAATCTCCAGTACAGTGTTGAATGACACGTTGATAGTAAACACCCTTGTCTCCTTCCGAATTTCAAGGACAATCTTTTCAGTATTTCACCATTTTGTAAGATGTTTTCACTAGGTTTTTTATAGATATTCTTATAGATTACTTATAGATTATTTCCCTTCTATTTCTAGTATTCTCAGAGTTTTTAATCATGAGTAAGTGTTGAATATTGTCAAATGATTTTTCTCAACCTAGCAAAATAATGTGATTTTTCTCCCCTCCACCGTCTTTTCTTAGTGTGGTAAATTGCTCTGATGGCTTTTCAGTGTTAAACTAACTTTGCATATGGAAGGATGATATCAGCGTATATATAGACACATACATATACATGTACTGAATTGGAATTGCTAACATTTTATGAAGGATGTTTGCATCTATGTTCACCATTGGTCTGTAATAATTCGCTTGCCAGGGTTTGGAATCAATGATTGGATGCTATTATAAAAAACAAACAAATAAACAACCAAACAAAAAACCCAAGGAATTATTCCCTTTTTTCCATGTCCTGGAAGAATTTATGTCTGGCTGGTATTTCTTCTTTAAAAGTTTGGAAAGATACACCAGTGAATCTTTCTGGGTCTGGGATTTCTACTATGAGGTTGTTAAATGACATATTCAGCTTTAACTTCTAGGCTATTAAGGAGTGAAATTTAAGCCCTATTTATTGAGTGTATCTTACTTACCAAGCTATGTATCAAATGTATGTACTATACCATTGTGATAGAGGTTGATGATTCAACGGTAATCCTATGAGCCTAAAATGGAGCTTGTGTTGAAAATACAAAGGTGAGATGCATGGACCTTCTCTTCTGGAATATACTCTAGAGGAGAGACCGGCTTTTGCCAAATATACAGCAATAAACATAAAATTTCAATTTTAATGAATTTAAATAGAGGCTCTGGGTGCCATGAGAGCTAATAACAAGAAGATTTGATCCCTAGGAATATTAGATACAACTTTCGTAAAGCAATACTGTGTGGGCATAATTAAATGTTTTCAACTTATCTGTATTTATACCTGTTAATTATTCCTTTCCTCTTTAAAAACATTCTGTTGACAAGCTTCTCCCCCACAGAGCTACTTCTCCAGGACGGGCTGTAGGTGTGGTCACGTCCCTCAGGAGTATCCACGCTGGGAGGAGACCCCGGCCCTCCTCTGTGGTCCTCTCCCACTCCCCTTAGGGGGGAAGCTCGGTTTCTCATCCTTCTCCTGCTGCCATTGCTTCTCCCCACCACAAGGTGTCTCTGTTGACAACTCATACTCCACAGTCACCTAGGTGATGAGTCCCTGCATCCCCAGAGGATTCTGCTCTGGGGATTCCTTGGAGCAAGCATCTCCCCTGCTTGGATGTGCGTCATCCAGCTACTTGTGCTCACATCTCTAAGCCATCCTTGGCCATCCTCTAGGCTCAGGGAGCGCAGTGTCCACATTTTTTCCGAAACTGTCTTTGCGTTTCTGAACCTGCCCCTTTGTAACTCTCAAAACCCAAAGGGCCCCATGTGCCCCTTCTCACCAGTTCAGCCACCTACCTTTGTAAGGATTATTAGATCAAATGTCCTAGGTCTAAGACCAGGCAAAACACAAGAGAAGCCTATGGAGCCCCTTTTATATTTTTTTATTTTCTTTTATTTATTTTTATTTTTATTTTTTCGGTACGTGGGCCTCTCACTGCTGTGGCCTCTCCCGTTGCGGAGCACAGGCTCCGGACGCGCAGGCTCAGCGGCCATGGCTCACGGGCCCAGCCGCTCTGCGGCATGTGGGATCTTCCCGGACCGGGGCACGAACCCACATCCCCTGCCTCGGCAGGCGGACTCTCAACCACTGCGCCACCAGGGAAGCCCGGAGCCCCTCTTTTAGACCAAGGAAGCTACTCTGTTTGTTCAGAAAAAGAGAGGGATCTATTTCCAGATCTTAAGGGAGAGTTCTCCTCCTAGGGATTGTTGAGGTAACTTTCTAAACTTCTCTCACTAGATCAGAGAAGTGGAAAACCAAACACACACACACACACACACACGTTTAACTTGGGGGTATATATACAGTTAAATGCTCTTTAATTAAACACCTTTCTTTTGTTCTAGGAAACATTGGTGTGGAGAAAAAAGCAATAATTAGTTACAATCTGGTGAAAATACCTCATGTCTAATTATAACAATCAGGCTGCCCTATGGGCTTCTCTTCTCTATTATAAGCAACACAATTCCTCAAAACTTTGCTCAGGTTACTATTTTCTGTTCCTTTCTTCATTTTCCTCATTCCTTTCCCATCTTTTCCAGTTTGTCCACATCTCTTACAAAGCATAGTGACACAAAGTAGCCACGGGATCCTAGTAAAGAGTTCATGAATGCATAATATAGCAGGAATATTGCTTCCAAATGCCCCATGAATTATTCCTTTTAATAAATTCCAGAATCCTCACAGCTTGGGTTCAGCACCCAGACTCCAGGTTTTTCTTTTATATTTTTGTCTAGTCAAGTCCTTTCCATTTGTTTTTCTACAAAATTTTATCCTGCTTTAGAAACCAACAGTTTTATTAATGTCACTTTGATTCTCATTTTCACATTTCAGAAAAATGGCAAGTTTTCCAAATGCAAAGTTATTTCACATCGCAACCCTTTTTTATATACGAGATTGATTATTCAATAGTTCCAATATACTGACCTTTAAAATAATTACTTTGTACTCTCCCCCGGCCAACAGCTTAACATCTATTTTTAAAAAGCACAGTTTAAACAATAACTCACAATGTCCTTCTGATTCTGGCAAATTTAATTGAGTTTTCTCCAATTTTAGCAATAATGCAACAATTTTCTACCAAACAGAGATCCATTTCTATTCAATAAAGTGCTGTTACTAAAGAAAATATTTTATCTTACTTTTGTATGCTAATGTATCTGGAAGCAAATAGGTAGACAGGATAATGTCTCCATATTCTTTGCAGCACCGTTATTTTAAGCAAGGTCACGTGTATACATTCTATAGCATATCATTCCACTGTCCAGCAAATAACAAAATTCATTGTATTGTTCTTCTATGATTCATTGAATCAAATAACCCCCAACCCATGAATCTTGAAATGACATTAGAAATCATCAAATAAAACCCAAAATTTAGACTATGAGGTTCATCCTGTCTCTGGCAGTGATATCTTCATCATCACCCAAACTGCTGGTAGCTCTACTAAAGTGTTCTGCACACATCATCTCATTTAAACTTCGTGACAGTCTTAGGGTTATTATTCTCACTTTACAGATCGGGAAGCTGAGGCCACGCTTGTCTTTGTGATTTTAGAGGCAATGCCTTTAACCTCTACAGAGCCATTCTCTGTACTGTTTTCAGAGTGATCTATTTAAATAAACAATTTCTGATTGTGACAACTTCCAAGCTCTTCATTTTTCTAGTGACCGCCCCTTGCTTACAGAACCAAATCTAAATTTCCTAACATAGTATGCAAATATTGATAGATATGTTGCTGCCCATTTCTCCTGTCCCTTATGTTTCTTCACCTAGCACTTTGAAACCTCCCTACCCTACCATCCTGGATTCCTTGTAGTTTCCAGTATGCTGGCTTGTGTATCTGTGTCTTATGTTTCTTGTTCTACCTTGAATTTCCTTTTTCCTTCAACTTGTGACCTAGACTTTTTCTTCATAATAAACTCCAGTGTTATCTGCAACAGAAAAACTTTGCTGACCCTTGAAGTCACTGACCATCTTACCCATTTGCTTCTATATCATTCCATGCACACATTTACTGGAATGTTTTACCTTGTGTATCTATCCCCACACTTACCAGACTGTAAGCTCTCTGAGAAAAGAATTTAGTTTAAAAGTGTTTAGTTCTGTGATCTTGGTGTATGGAACACAATAAACCCACACAGTAAATGTTCATTAAATGAAAAAAAAAAAAAAAAACTATGAGGTTCAGGAAACTTAAGAGATGTATCTAAAATCAATTAGTGATCAAAACTGGATTAGAAACCAGTTTTTCTGATGCAAAATCTAAGGTTCTTTCCTCTACATAACACCATCTTCTGAGTTTGCCATTTCAATAACATTTAATGAAAGGTAGAGTTAAATGGGAGTAATATATAGAAAATTTCACTCTGTGAGCTTAAATACCACAGAATTGTAGCTATATAGCAGAAAAATTATATTATTAGAATTGATTAATTTGTTGTAAATGTACTTTGTAATTACAGCTAAATGAACGTTGATAGGTGTTTTCAAATAATGTAATAAGTAAACATTGTCAATATTTGCCTGATCATTGTGCTGGGTTTTTTTACATTTATTTATTTTTATTTTTATCATTATTATATTTTCCTGAAGTCTAGTTGATTTACAGTGTTTTGGGTGTACAGCAAAGTGATTCAGTTATACATGTATATATCTCTTCTTTTTCAGATTCTTTTCCATTATAGCTTATTACAAGATATTGAATATAGTTCCCTGTGCTATACAGTAGGACCTTGCTGGTTATCTATTTTATATATAGTAGTGTGTATATGTTAATCTAAAATTCCTAAATTATCCCTCCCCCACCTCTTTTCCCCTTTGGTAACGGTAAGTTTCATTTCTATGTCTGTGAGTCTGTTTCTGTTTTGTAAATCAGTTCATTTGTATCTTGTTTTTAGATTCCACATATAAGTGATATCACATGATATGTGTCTTTGTCTGACTTACTTCACTTAGTATCGTAATCTCTAGGTCCATCCATGTTGCTGCAAATGGCATTATTTCATTCTTTTTTACGGCTGAGTGATATTCCATCGTATGTATGTACCACATCTTCTTTACCCATTCCTCTGGCTGTGCTGGTTCTAAATCCATTGCATCTCAGTTCTGGATCTGCCCTTCTACAAGGCACCCTGGAAAGCTGGGACTGGAAGCCTGCGATGACACCTCACAGGCTTCCTTACCAGCATCCTTCAGGAACGAGAGAAAGATCAGGAGATCGGCAGAGGGGCAGAGGGCCTTCGTTGCTACTGTTTGCCGGCTGTGCCGGTCGGTCACCACCACCCCAGCAGTGGCCGCCAGTTCCAGCCTTCAGCCTTTTCCAAACCTGTTTGTTCCTGCTCAGAGGTGTCAGCCACAGCCCAGCCGTGCCCTGCACCCAGGGCTGTGCTCCCATGTTCTGAGTACACTAATCTCCCTCTTTACTCCCCAGACAGACTGCTACCTAACTCCTACCCTGACTCCCTGGGGTTTCAGCATTTCTCTTTGCCCCTAAACCCTCCAACACCTGGGTAGCAAATTTCCTATACTAAATCCTCCCTGTCGAAAAGCTTCTGACCCCTAACAGATAAGCTTACCCCCATCACAAGGAATAACTGACATTTGTTTCTCTTCATTTTTCCAAATTTTGCACTATTAAATTCAGAATTCTCTACCATTAGGGAGAGCAAAAGAGGGAGAGAGGGAGAAAGTCGGAAGATTTAATGTCTAAGTGTCTTCCTTCCTTGAGACAAAGCTCTGTGAGCAACTAATCATGAGAAATGACATATCTTATGCCAGAATCAGATTCTAAAGTCAGTGTGCAAAATAGAGATAGGGTTCAATCAAATTACCATTGAATATCCCTTAATAATTCATTAGTATGGCACATATAGTTTTGTGTAAAGTACTGTATTTAAAATATCTATTCAAAAAGTGTATAAAAGGTGCAGTATATTTTAATGGTACCCATGTAAAATATAATTAAATTTTTTTAAACTTTATCGTTGAAATTTTATAGTTTGAATTTAAATATAATGCAACTAAATCAAGTATTTGTAGAACTATGAAAGGATGTAGAAATTAAGATGTTATTACTTTCCTTAGGGTGTAGTTTTGGAATCCAAGAGGCTTAACATTAGTTAGCCAAGTTTTAGTTGTCTACAAATATAAGACACTTTAAAAATGCTTATATATGTAACTACTTGTGCTAATTAGAAATGATTTAATGTACTTCCTAAAGAACATCTATTTTATAAGAAATCCTCGGAGGATTTAATAACTAGAGTGAATAAAATAAATGCTTAAAATTTTAAGTAATTATTTCTAATAAGTAATTACAAACAGTATATGGTATTACTCTGGAAAAATGTAAAAACTTCTATTTTCAAAGCTATTGTTATTAATTTTTTGCAAAAGTAGACTCTCATCATATTAACGCATTATATCATACAGATACAGGAAAAGATTTGGATTTTTTAAATGGAAGATTTCACAGACAGGAATTTTTCTATATACTCTTTTTAAATTAATTAATTAATTTACATTTATTTTTGGGTGCGTCGGGCCTTCGTTGCTGCAGGTTGGCTTTCTCTAGTTGCGGTGAGCGGGGGCTACTCTTCGTTGCAGTGCACGGGCTTCTCATTGCGGTGGCTTCTCTTGTTGAGGAGTACGGGTTTGCGGAGCACGGGCTCTTGGCGCATGGGCTTCAGTAGTTGTGGCACGTGGGCTCAGTAGTTGTGGCTCCTGGGCTCTAGAGCACAGGCTCAGTAATTGTGTCTCACGGGCTTAGTTGCTGCGCGGCATGTAGGATCGATCTTCCAGGACCAGGGCTCAAACCCATGTCCCCTGCATTAGCAGGCGGATTCTGTTTTTGTTTTTTTTTGTTTTTTTTTCCAGTACGCGGGCCTCTCATTGCTGTGGCCTCTCCCGTTGCGGAGCACAGGCTCCGGACGCGCAGGCTCAGCGGCCATGGCTCACGGGCCCAGCCACTCCGCGGCATGTGGGATCTTCCCAGACCGGGGCACGAACCCACGTTCCCTGCATCGGCAGGTGGACTCTCAACCACTGCGCCACCAGGGAAGCCCTATAATTAGTCTTTTTTTATGCAGTTAATTTTATCCAGGTAAATTCTTATGATTCATGCAAATGTAATTTTATTAACAATTTTGTTTTATAGATAAGTTTATTTCTCTTAGAATTTATATCACTATCAGCTCCACTTTCCATATGTTTATTCAATTATATTATTCTTGATGTATTTATTTATGCATTTTCTGAGATGCATATTTGAAAGAATTATCAGCAGTTAACTCTGCTGATTCCAAAAATTCTAAAAATTACTTTTTCACAAATATCCAAAATAGAAAGTAAAATGGAGCGGTTATTTGAATTATTTTTACTGGTACATGAAAAGTCTTTGTTGCTTTGTGTCCCTTGCTTGGCATAACTTTTGAACTGAAACTCCATCTGCTTAATTAATAAGCTGGACCCTTAAAATTCACTAAGATTCAGACTTTACGTATAGCGTTCTTGTTTGAATTAAGTAGCTGTAGCACAACTAAACAGAAATAGACTCACAGACCTAGAAAATAAACATATGGTTATCAAAGGGGGAAAGGGGGTGGGGAGGGATAAATTAGGAGTTTGGGATTCATAGATACACACCACTGTATATAAAATAGATAAACAACAAGGACCTACTGTATAGTACAATGAACTATATTCAGTATCTTGTAATAAACCATAATGGAAAATAATCCGAAACAGAATATATACGATATATGTGCATATATACATGTAAACTGTACACCTGAAACTACATTGTAAATCAACTATACTTCAATAAAAATATAAATAAATAAATAAATAAATATAGTCTCCCAATATTATTGTCCTTTATCCATGTCTACACTGGATAAAGTTTGAGCCTCCGCCCTCCCCTCCACTCTGTGTGGCTTGTTCCCCGTACAGGGCATCCCAGGGGACCAGGCAGCCCAGGAGTTCCTCTCAGCAGCCTGGCCACGTCTGCATCCACAGGGAGCGTGCTGGGCTCTGGCTCTGTCCTTCTGTCCCATTGATCCTCAGCCACATTCCTTAAAACTGAAGCCACCTGTCACAGCTGGAGGTTAATCATGTGATAAAAGAATGCATACAGTAGAATGTCAAGGAAAACTGCCCCAGGACTTTGCAATAACAAAAAACCCTGCCGTTTGGAAATGATATAATTTGAGATAAAGTGATAAACTCCTAATGGTGAAATTTTAGTGAGTCCAGCAGGCCAGTGGGAACAAATGCAGAGAGTGGGTTCTTATGATAAATACGCATCCTTTGTAATATCCTGCCTTTCAGCATCGAAAAGTAGTATCGAATATAGAAGAGGGGAAAGATCTCTGTGAGAGTGAGGGAGTGAGAGAAAAGATCTCTGTGAGGGTCTGCGAGCTTAGAAGTTGGAAATTTTCTTTTTCACTTTGAACAGTGTTTTTGATAATTCAGATATACAAATGGTGATCTTTGAACCAAGGAAGCTGAGCCAGAGAAAAACACATTTAATCTCACTTCAAAGAAAGACGTGGACCATAGTCTTCATCATAAATTAACGTGATTATTTGTTGTTTGGCCACCACAAAGTATATTGTATTTTTCACCAGTTAAAGATGGAATTTTGGCCTGATTTTACAAAACTTGAGCCAGATTAGCTTATTTTATTTGGATCCTTGGTTTATCTCAAGAGATGGAATTCAGGGCCAGCCCAATTGTGAAACTTTCAAATTGTCTTCAGAGCCTGAGCTAATCCCTATACATCTTTACAAGAACTGCTTATCTTAGAATCTTGGCATTTCATAAAGAAATGAATATCCATCTTCAAGAACAAATATTTGGGACGTAATTATATTAAAAGTATCTACCTAAGAAGACTTGCACGAATAATTCTGATATTTGACGTGTTAATAATTCTCACTATCATTAAACAATTCACCAGTAATGTAAAAAGTGATGAGGTATACAATATATGCGAAGCAAGATTTTCTGAGTTTCAAAGGAGGCCACGGTGAGTGGCTTGGCAACTTTGAGAACTGAATTTTTTTTTACGATTTTAAATGAATATTAAATACCTTCAGGTGGCTATCTGTAACGGTGGATATAGATTAATTATTATCCTTGTCTTTAAAATTGGGTTGAGGGCTTCCCTGGTGGCGCAGTGGTTGAGAGTCCACCTGCCGATGTAGGGGACACGGGTTCGTGCCCCGGTCCGGGAAGATCCCACATGCCGTGGAGCGGCTGGGCCCGTGGGCCATGGCCGCTGAGCCTGCGCGTCCGGAGCCTGTGCTCCGCAACGGGAGAGGCCACAACAGTGAGAGGCCCGCGTACCGCAAAAAAAAAAAAAAATTGGGGTTGACCCCATTACATTCTGCAGTTACAAGTATAGTTCATTCAACTCCCAGAGAGCTGCCTGTGCTAGATGCTGTCTCCCTCATGTTGACCAAAGTATTTTCATGATTCAAAAAAAGTGTCACATCTTGATGAGCTGCCCTTTGCCTGTGATTTCCTTTTTTTCTGAAGGTCCCAATAAAAGAAGCATAATTTCAGAAAGACGTGAGGGTTGGAAAAATTATAGCAAATGATTAGCTTGTTTAATTGAAGAAGACATCTTGGAATGCTGTAAATTGTCCTTATTATTAAAATAAATGTATAGGGGCTTAATGGTTGTTCTGGCATTGCATGATAAGAAAGGCTCAGATGGAGTTCTGACCTCTACATCTCAAAAACCAGGCATATATTAATCTGCTCTCTCTGCAAGGAAGTTCATATTTAAAGGCAGACTCCAAAATGACCTCTTGGGGGCACCGATGTGTCCTCATATGAAACCCCAGGTATCTTGTGAAAAAGTGCAAATTATGATTCAGTAGGTCTGGGGTGGAGCCCAGGAATCCACTTCCCTAATAAACTCCCATGGGAGGCTGACCCTGCTGGTCCATGAATGCACCTTGAATAGAAGTTTCTAGAACAGTCATCCCAATAGAACTTTCTGCAAAGAAGAAAAGGGTCTCTATCCGTGCTTTCCAACGTGATAGACAGTAGGCGTAGTTAACAAGTAAGCTTTTGAAATAGGGCAAGTGGGAGTGAAAGTTTAATTTTAGTACATTTAAGTTAACTCAAGTATTAACTGTCAGGTATGTCTAGTGACTCTTGTTGGAGCTTCCCTAGACCGCCTACGAGTGGATACAGTACCCCTAGCCATTGAACTCAGTGTCTGAAAACAGAGAAGTTAATTCCACAAATACCTGTGGTGTCTCAGTAAAATCAACTTTTCCTAACGAGAGGAGCATCTTCTCAACTAGAGAAACAAACTGACCTTTTGAGGTAAACTTTCAGAATGAAGTACATTTGCTGGGAGTCACTGTGGTGATCCAAAGGAAAAAGTCTATGAAGGTTTACCTTGATTCACATAATAAAGAGATCACTAAAATGTAATGAGAAAGAAAAAAAAAAAGCAGTATAGAACAGCAAGAGAAAGGTTCAAAAGACTGGGAGTATTGGAGGGGCAGATGTTACTCCTGAGGGTCTCTGGAGAGATGGAAAGATGAAGAAAATTTGAATAAACTTGGGAAATTTCCCTAGGTCTCAGGTATTTCTCAGGAAAACTCCTTATTCTTCTGCATGGTTTTTATAATTAGATATTGTTTTCTTTGTATGTGTTACCTCCCACTCATGCTTCAAAGGAAAAGCCAAGAAAGGCAGATAGCTCTGGTATGAGCATGTTACCTGTGTCCTCTCTAATTCTCCCTCATTCATATCCCTTGACTCTGGAATTGACTATTTGGATATTTGCAATCTGTGAAAATTTTGGTTTAAATAATTATCACTTAAAAGGATAAGAATGTAGAAAACAAACTGATGGTTACCAGGAGGGAAAGGGAGAGGGATAAATTGGGAGATTGGGATTGACATATACACTCTACTATATATAAAATAGAGAACCAACCAGGACCTACCGTGTAGCACAGGGAACTCTACCCAATACTCTGTAATGACCTATATGGGAAAAGAATCTAAAAAAGAGTGGATACGTGTATGTATATAACTGATTCGCTTTGCTGTACCCCTGAAACTAACACAACATTGTGAATCAACTGTGTGCCAATAAAAATTTTTTGAAAATAAATAAAGTAAAAGGATAAGAGCTTTATTATACCGAGTTATAAAATAAACTACCTTAAGATAGTTCTATTCTTATGAAACCTGCCTTCTTAACACTTCCTAGTTCTTCAAATAGCCAGGTCTCCTGGCCTTCCTCCTTTAATTTCTTTCACAGCAGTGGATACAGAATCATCTGGGAAGAGCACGGCTGGGCTACTGACTGTATCACACTTCACCACACGCGTCAGCTTTTTTACTCTGTCTTTTTGACCTAGACATCTCTATATAACTTTTCTGTCCTGATAATCTATTCCAAATTTCCTGCCTACCTGTGAGAGATTTCTGCAACATATTTTACAGACTTTTCCATTCATTTGTTGAGCCCACAAAATCCCTGCTTAAAATATGACATTGGTGAAAGCTATGAAGAAAACAGCTATTGTTCAGGCTGGAAATGTCTGTGGCCAAGAATAGCAGTGATTCCTCTGGTGCCATTTCTATCATCAGTATTCTTATTCCTGGCAGTTCGACATCAGCATGCAGGGAATTTATTGAACAAAGAAAAGTTGAATTAATGAGCCAACAAAAATGATCAACATCAAAGACCTGATGCAGATGGAAAAACCGAGCCAAAGAATGAGCGTGTTCAAAGATGTTAACGCATTGCGTGACTATTCTAAAGGATGTCACCTGTCAACCTTTTGAATAAACAAAACACTCGTTAACAGTTGGCACTGCAATCGCCTCTTCCGAGGGCAGATTTGGATGAGATCCCAGTGACTATATCACCCAGGGAGAATGGAGGATTTTCCCTAATCTCTAACACTTTAAACCCAAAGCCATTCCGTAGAATCTTCAGAGCCTTCCAATACCTATTTAACTAATCCATTTATACCAGTTGTTGAGATTCTGCCTGTAACATACGCAACAGTTCCTACCAGCCCTAGCCGAAAGGAAAAGCTTGAAAATGTATATTGTAAGTGTAGATGAGCCTACCTGCTTAGACTGTAACTCTGATACTGACTGTGCTCTATAGTGAGGTAAGGAGTCAAAGACATGGGTACTTCTCAAGATTCTAGCAATAAGATAAAGTAGGACTCACCACCAGGGTCCTGGGGATCCTGGGCCAAAACTGTACAGCAAAAGACAGACCTGTTAGAAAGTTATGAGTTTATGATACAATAGAATGCAATACAATAGAATGCAATATGATATGATGTGATATGATATGATATGATGATACTAGTTGAGTTGAGACACTCCAAAATGTGGTTCTGGGTGATAATTCATATCCTGTTGAAATTTTACAGCTGGGTCAGTTGTCATGGTCAAATTAAGTAGAGCATTGAAACACTTTGGGGTAATGGCCTGAGACGGTCTGATAAATACTTGCCCCAATTCTGGGCCTCGTGGTGGAATAATAGTGACATAATGGGGCTACAGAAGAAAGAAGCTTAAGGAATTTAAAGAGCATGGAGTTAAACGGGGCAAACAACTAGAATTTTAGAAGCGTCGTACTTTAATCCAAATCTTAGGGCTCCTCCTATTTGGAAGTATTTGAAACAATTTGTATTTGCCACGGTTTTCGTCTCTGTTGGATGAGGAAAATGCTGTCACCCTAAACTTAGCAAATGAAATGATGCCTTAAAAAATGTGAAAATTACAATCTGAAATTTTGAAGGTGTGGCATAGGATGCAAAGCATTTGCCGGTGTTTTTAATGGCTTTGTTTTTGTTTTAAGAGTTAAGTTTTCCTTGAGAAGAAATTCACACATTACCCTCAAACTTTCACTAGTGTGCCTTCAAATCACCCAGAGAGTGAATATAAAAACGGGCATGACCCTGGGCTCCACTCTCTGTAGATTCTGACCCAGCACGTGTGAGTCAGACCCTCTGGTGGTTCAGGTGTAAACACTGCACTTGACCTGCCCCGTTGCAGAAATCGTGTCACTCATTTTCCATGCAGGTGCCAGTGTCCCTGATGTCAGGAGTTACTCTGTAATGAGTGGATGTGTGAATCACACTGGCTGTTTAATGAATCTGGTTTAAGGTTTGATAAGTGTATGAAGCCTTAGGAGAAAAGCTGTTGCATATTGGCCTTCCCATTGAAATCATTCTTCTATCCCAGTTACCAAATTCTGATGCCCAGTACAGGGGAACAGATGAGGTAAGTTTGATGAATGGTGAAATATTTTTCATTTATCATGTTTTTCTACTCAATGCATTTTCTCTTATATCTTTTGGAAAATGCTAGAAAAAATTTATAAAGCTAATGTGTTTTAATAAACCAACATCTGGTAATAAGGTGTTTTCCCCTCATTGTCAAGTGTGTGTGTTTGAGAGAGAGAGAGAGAGGAGAAAAAGAAAAAGTATTCTTGGTTGCAGCAGGCGAATACACAGAGAATCATACCTGAAGGCAATGCAGTTGGGACAGTTTCCACATTCTACTACGGAACCACGTCCCCAAACATTACCAAACTCAGGTCCAGCTGCTTGCTGCTGGAAAATCAGTACCCAAGGGGCAAGTGTTGGTAGAAAGGAAAGTTGCTTTTAATCCGAAAGCCATCAATCTGGGGAGAAGGTGGACTCAGGGTCCCCAACATCCACCTCCAGAGATTTTGCTCGGCCGTGAAGGTTTTTAAAGGGGAAAAGGGAAGTAATTTCAGTGAATCATCGAGAAGGGAGGTGAGATTGGTCGTCATCCCCCGCTGTGGGCAGGCTTGTCAACTGCTGGTGATCTTTCTTCAGATGTTGTCTTGTTCACACACTTTGCCAGATTACTGAAGGGGAAGCTGGGGGAGAGATCTGGTCATCTGTTAATTACTTATTCTTTATTTCTAGTTTGATCTACGGAAAGAACCAACAGGTTAGGCAAAGTATTGTGTGCTTGGGACAGAGACGAATAGAGCATGGGGGCGCCTGGTTTAAGATTAGTGACAATATAGCTCTGCTAAAGTAACAAGAAAAGGGGCTTCCTGCTGAGGGCGGTTTCCTGCAAAGAGCTGTTTACAAAAATAGAGGAAAACCAGCAGCAAACGCTGGGGGCCATGAGTGCTTACCACACCACAAGTCTCTACAGGTCAGTAACAGTGGTCAGTCCACCGCTGAAAGTCCTCTCATGAGGGATGTTATAATACCCTGATATTATAATACAGAACTGCAAGACCCTGTGCTTGATGATGGTACCACAGATGTGGAAAAGCGGGATCATGTAGAGGGAGAAGAGCCTGTAATTATGAAACATCCTTGCCCTTGTATGTGCTTAAACTTCTGGCTGGGTGGGACCATTCCATGCTACTTATTATTCAATGGTAGCTACCTGTATGGAGACTCCAGACGTTTTTCTGGAAATAAAAAACAATATATAAGCTGACAATTAGACAAGGTCCTCGTCGGTGGTCAATCCCTCAATCTTGACCTTAAGAGCAAATATGAATTTTATAAACCTCCTAAGAGGATGTAGCTAGAGAAGGTACAACATTTCCTCCATTTAATAATTTGGATACGATACGATAGTCTGAATTAGCTTATGTTGAATTTATGCTGCTTTCCTTTTAGAATCTTAGAAACCAAGGGGCATTATGGTAGTTTCTTCTAAATCATTGAGTTTACTGCTCTACCAGGTTTGTATCAGATAGATACAAGGATGCTAACTGCAACGAGCGCTTAAAAATGCAAATGCGTGGGACGCCAGAAGACTGTGCCCTCAGGCCTTGTGGGAAAGAGCAGGGAATATTCCTGTGTGCTTCTCACCCACCGCTGCTCCTCTTCCATTCACACGTGCACAGAAAATATCTCCTGCAATCTTACGTAGCCCCCTTTCTTGTGCTTTCTGTCACCCTTTCTAGTCCTGGTGATAAAAATCAGTCCTCCTATTTTCATGATAATTATAAATGTGTTCATGATAAATGTGATTTACTTTTTTTTCCAATTAAAACATTTGAGGATTGTAAAGTTGTCAGCTTTACAATCAAATCTTTCAAGGCACATTTAAACATGACATATTTACTGTTCTTTAGACATGGATATTTTACAAAGTTAGATGCGGTTTGATAATTTGACAGCTTCCAGAGGAAAATATTTTAATTCATGATTTAAGTTACTGGCCAAAATGTCTTATTTTCCCTGACTTACGACGGGGCTAAGTCCTGATAAATCCACTGTAAGTTGAAAATATCGTAAGTCAAAAATGCATTGAATACAGCTAACCTACCACACATCATAGCTTAGCCTAGCCTAGCTTAAACAGACTCAGAACACTTACATTAGCCTACGGCTGGGCAAAATCATCTGAAAAACCTATTGTATAATAAAGTGTTGACTCTCTCGTGTAACTGACTGGATACTGCACTGAAAGTGAAAAGCAGAATGGTTGTCTGCATACAGAGTGGTCGTAAGCATGTCAGTTCTTTACCCTGGTGACCACGTGGCCGCCCAGCCTCACAAGACAGTACTGAACCACAAATCACTTGCCCGGGAAAAGATCAACACTCCGAATTCCAAGTGTGCTCTCTACTGAATGCCTAGTGCTTTTGAGCTCTCCAAAAGTCAAATAATCATAAGTCAAATCATCGCAGTATAATGGTCCCTGACCATCACACTAGGAATTCTCCCTCTCTCTCTCTTCTTGTTAAGATAGGAATTTCAGTTAAGATTGTTCTTGGATTTTCAAAGTCTACTTTCACTGAGTAGCTCAAAAGGAATGTTGAGGTCCCTTGGATTCTAACGCATTTAAATAGCTTAAATATTTTATAAACAGCTAATTTTCTTGCAAATTGGGAAGACTTTGATCTATGTATTATAAATTGAATTCAACTACAAAGTAAATACACGAGTAAAATAATAGAGAAATACTTAATTCTTCACACAGGTCCACGAAGAAAACAACTGGTAAAGCTAGTGTAGTGAAGCCAAGGAATTTTGTAATAAAATTCATGAGTATCAGTGGAAGGGATGCTGAAGTCTGTGGTGGAAAGACACACTTTAAGCTTCTAGTCTTATAAACAGTATTTTAAAATTTTTTCCATTATTATAAATTTAAAACAAATTTTTTCTATTTTTTCCTATACATGCTCATTTCTAACAGATTTTTCTCTTCTGGAGAGACTTCTGAAGACTACTTTGGATTTTCGTGTCTTCAGCCTCTTGTGTGAAACTACACTTAGAACGCAGCATCAAACTAAAATATGTAATTAATACAAAGGGAAGGAATTTCTAAAATGACTCAAGACTTTAGAAGGCTTAAGATCTTTCCCTTCATTCTACAGCTGCTTCTGTCATGGAGACAGAGACAGCATGGAAAAAGCAAGTGCAGTTCACCCTTAGTACTGTTACAAACTTCATGACTCAAGTTTCTTTTGGTTTGCAAGGATATCTAGACATAATGCTGGCAATTCTGTTTTACATCCCCTGAGTTTTAAACTGATGCAAACTCAGAAGGGTAAGCCAATACACTCACAAACCAAGTAAACTTGGGGGAAATTTTTCTTGAATTCTCAATAACATCAATTGTAATACTTTTCTCAAGAATTCTTAGGAGGGGCTTCGCTGGTGGCACAGTGGTTAAGAATCCGCCTGCCAGTGCAAGGGACACGGGTTCGAGCCCTGGTCCGGGAAGATCCCACATGCCGTGGAGCCACTAGGCCCATGCGCCACAACTACTGAGCCTGCGCTCTAGAGCCCGTGAGACACAACTACTGAGCCCACGAGCCACAATTACTGAGCCCGTGTGTCACAACTACTGAAGCCCACACACCTAGAACCTGTGCTCCGCAGCAAGAGAAGCCAGCTCAATGAGAAGCCCGCGCACCGCAACGAAGAGTAGCCCCTGCTCGCCTAGAGAAAGCCCGCATGAAGCAACGAAGACCCAACAAACCAAAAAAAAAAAAAAAGAATTCTTAGGAAGTCTTTTCTTCTTTACTTCTGGCTGCACTAGAAAAAAATATTAGTTGTAGACCATCTTTACTTTAGGGCATTTTTCCTTAGTGCTCATATGTTTGGGTCTTCTTACCCTTTGTCAGAAACAATACTGAATCTAGGCAATATATATCTTGGCCAAAAAATACATTTATTACTTTTTATATCAATATGAACATTAATGAAAGATAACCCCTGGAGTTTCCAAACATCTTCACTGTGTCTTAATTTAAAGTCTTTCTTTTACCCACACGCAAAAATTATTTATGTATTTACATTGTATGTTAAATTGGTAAGCCTTTAAGTTTGACTTTTTATACAAGACATATGTGTCTCCTTCATTTATTGAAAACAGATCTATTAGCATCTAAAATCTAAGACCTTGGGAAAAAATCAAGAGTTTATTCAGCAGTTACTACTGAGCATTTACAACGGGCTAAATCTCAGACATAGACACGAGTACAGGTGTCTGATACAATGAGGCATGGCTGCTGTTTGCATCAATGTTAACGTATGAGTGAATTTCAGTGCAGGTGTTATGTTAGTTCACGTGGGTGAGTGGAAATGTGTATTGTAGTGAGGGCAGGATGGCAACTGCAAATGCAATTTGTTTCACTTTTCCCTCTTAGAAAATATATATAATACATTATACATCTGCGATGGCCACAGCCCTGACGCTGTGTCCTGAGGGCTAGTCAGCATTTGTGGCTCAAGGGGTTTCTCACTTTTATCTTAGACTCACTAGAAATGAGAAACCATTTCATTTCTGAGTCCTCCAGCTTTCCTTAGACTCTCTGTGTCCCCTCACAAACAGTGCAGATCTTTTCTGAGCTTATTCTTTCTTGCATTAGCTCTACAGATATATCAAATCACAACCAATTTCAAACACCATATCCATTACATTCTCAGCCCCTCAGGTATTTGCATTCAAAAGTTCAGCCAAATATTTCCTTATTACATAACACGGCTTGCCATTTTTTCCAGACTCCTAAAAGTTTTCTTACATTACATCAGCCAGCCCCAAGCCAATGCCAGAGCTTTCTATTTCTTTGTTGTTATTGTAAAAAACGCTTCAATCTTAGATGTTAATATCTCCATTTGTCGGCTTTAAATATGTTATGCTCCATAACAAGAAGAAAAAAATCTCCAAATCTTAAGGGCACACACTGCAAATACATCTTATTCACAGTGCTTGCTGTTGGCTGTGGACCGTGTGGGCTGCAGCTGTGCTTCAGGCTATGAACTGGATTAGGTGTGCTTCACAAATTGATGAAAACTTGTAATTTCTTTTAAAGGCTAGAGCTATCAAAATGTCATTTTTGCCACATTCCATTAGCAAAGCAAGTTATATGACCAAACCCAGAATTGATGGGGTGGGGAAGTACGGTTCTCTCAGTGGTAAGAGAGAAGAAGATTGAATATTTATTGACAAAAAATACAGTTTACCACAGTTACTATACCTTTATTGGCCTTACTATGATGTGAATCAATTAAAGGACAGGGCAATGTACAAGCATTCATACTTTGTGACTAATGATAGATGCTAGAATATCATCTATGTGTTCGGTATTTACAGAATAGTTTTAATATACTAGCAATTAGTTTGAAATCAAACTGAAACATATTTACCCCGTGCTCTCTCTGTAAGTGGTTTTATTAAAATAGCGTACTAGGGCTTCCCTGGTGGCGCAGTGGTTGAGAACCTGCCCGCCAACGAAGGGGACACGGGTTCGAGACCTGGTCTGGGAAGATCCCACATGCCACGGGGCAACTGGGCCCTTGAGCCACAACTACTGAGCCTGCGAGTCCGGAGCCTGTGCTCCGCAACAAGAGAGGCTGCAACAGTGAGAGGCCCGCGCACCGCGATGAAGAGCGGCCCCCGCTCGCCGCAACTAGAGAAAGCCCTCGCACAGAAACGAAGACCCAGCACAGCAAAAATAAATTATAAATAAATAAATAAATTCATTTATTTAAAAAAAAAATAGCGTACTAACTTTCCTACTGTACATATCCTAAAGTCAATGAGCTCGCAGTAATGACATTTAGATCTGGTACTGCACAGCTGTCAGTAACTCATAACTAAAAATCCATGAGAAATGACAGTAATTTCTTTATCCGTAGTGTCAAAACACATAAAAGTGAATTTATCACCCCTTTGGACAACTTTCAGTATCATTCAATCACCAGAGCTCTCACTGAAGGACATTTGGCAAATAAATTGGCTTTTAGTGCCATCATAATACGGTCAGTTTGCCTGTCAGCCAGGTTTACTCGGGTTTCAATTTGAAAGATAAGAAAAATAATTTTTTTCTGTAACAATACCAGGAATAAAGTAAAATTTCTTCCATTACCCAACCTCCTTCCTCTCCCCCAAACTTCAGTAGTATAGAGTTTGGAATTCTTTGGAATTATATGAATTGTTAGGCTCTATCCTTCAAACAATATTTACACACGAGGGTCAGAATTAGAGCAGTCATCCCAAAGCTTACTGCCAGAAGGGAAGTGTGAACCACAGAGAACGTGCGTCTCTGACCAGGAATTTCTCTTACCCACTCTCAGCACCTTTAAAAATCTCACTCAGCACCTGACAGTCACTTCAGAATGTTAACAGCTATCTGCAAAAAGCAACTGTATCAGTGCCCTGAGTTTCGTACCTGTGCCCTAAGCCGCAGCCATCCTGTGACCATTTGGTTGTCCTTCTGTCACATCTCATAAATGCAGAGATAAAAGAGTCAGTACTTCGAAAGGAATTTCATACCAGCTGCTCTTGTCCATTTCCAGCCTGTTTATTTCATAGCAAGCGCAACTTTATAAGGAAGGTGTGCAACTACATAGTCGCAACTATGCAACCACATTCAGGGCAAAGCATGGGGCCACTAGTTCCAGAGCTGGGACTGGCTCCTCCGATCTTTGGGGATGCTGGGTCGATTCATCCGTCATCACAGTGATCTGACCTGCTCTCGGACATGAGCCAGAAAGTACTGGAGTCAATAAAGGATAAACAAAGTAAGTTGCACAGAATTTTAACTCTTAGAAGCATGTTTTTCAGCCGAAGTTCCCACTTGTTCATACATGAAAGTTGAGTCTAAGACCCAAGGTGACCTATGATTTCGATAAATTAAGCCTGCATTCCCAGATGTAAACCTCGGTTCTCCACTGTCTTCTTCCGCTTTTCACAGGTAATAAGGAGGACTTTGTCTGAAAACATAGGACAGAATTAAGTACCATGGAATAAAATCTAAGAAGAATCACTACACACGTCCTGAAGTG
This sequence comes from Neophocaena asiaeorientalis asiaeorientalis, assembly GCF_003031525.2. Taxonomy (NCBI): domain Eukaryota; kingdom Metazoa; phylum Chordata; class Mammalia; order Artiodactyla; family Phocoenidae; genus Neophocaena; species Neophocaena asiaeorientalis. The sequence goes on from NW_020173335.1 coordinate 3,486,361, forward strand.
ACTAAAATCCAAAGCACTGACAACACCAAATGTTGACAAGGACGTGGACTAACAGGAAAGCTCATCCATTGCTGGTTGGGAGGCCAAATGGTGCAATTAAACATGCTCACAAAATCCGATCCCGCAATCTTCCTCCTCGGTATTCACCAAATTCACTGACAACTTCTGCTCACACAAAAGTCTGCACATGAATTTTTAAAGCAGCTTTACTTATACATTACCAAAACATGGAAGCAACCAAGATGTCTTTTAACAGGAAAGTAGATAAACTGTGGTCCATCCATACAATGGAATAGTATTCAATCACAAAAAGAAATGAGTTATTAAGTCATGGAAAGACATGGAGGAAACTTAAATGCATATTGCTAAGTGAAAGAAGCCCGTCTGAAAAGGCTCCACACAGACTGAATGATTCCAACTCTATGACCTTCTAGAAAAGATAAAACTATGGAGACAGTGAGGAGATCGGTGGTTGCCAGGGCTTCAAAAGAAAGGACCAAGGGAAGGATGAATAAGCCAAGCACAGAGAATTTTTTGGGTAGTGAAACTATTCTCTATGATACTGTAACAGTGGGTACATGTCTTTATACATTTACAACACAGCACGAGTGAACTCTAAACTATGGCGTTTAGTCATTAATAATGTACCGGTATTGGCTCATCGATTATAGCAAACAATAAAACACATCTTCCCACTATAACATCTTGCACAATAATCCAAGATGTTAATAATAGGGGAAGGGAGAGGTATATGAAAACCCTCTGTACTTTCTGCTCAGTTCTTCCGTAAACTTAAAACTGCTCAAAAATTCAAGTCTATCAATGTAAGAAAAAGATTTAAGAAGATACAGCTGTGGGGAGAATGAATTATGTTACAACACGTGACATCATGACCTAAAATTAGTCCAACTGATTCCATGTTACACATGGCAATACGTTTCATCACACGTCACTTTTCATTTCATATTTCACAACAATCCCAGACATATTCAGCAAAAAAAGTTAAAAGAAGAGTGAATACTGACACAGTATTTGTCAAATATAAAAGCTGTATATTTTTAAAATATAGATAATTATTAAAGAACCATATATTTTTAAAAGTATTCTTTTTAAAAATCATTTCCAAATTGAAGATGTCTTTAAATAATTACTCATACGGCTTCCTGCCATTGCCTTAGTTAAAGGTACCTATTACTCCTTGCTGAGAATACTCATTTACTTATTTTTTCAACATATATTGAGTATGTCCTATGTGCAGGGCGTTGTCTCAGATGTTTCCGTAGAACAAGAGATCCAGATAAATAAAGCAAGACCTCTGAGCTCAAGGAGCACACGTAATCTAGTGAGACAAAGTGAGTTTAGTTTTGTAATAAACATGTCAAAATCTCAGCAGCCTAACACAGCAAAGGTTAATTTCCAGTTTATATCACAGCCTAGCGTGGACCAGTGTGTGTGTGGCCAGGTCGGGAGATGGGGGAGTCGAGGGGGGAGGGGGCCCATGCAGTGACTCAGAAACTCAGTTTCTTTTTACCTAGCGGCTCCATCAGCTTCAACGTGTGGCCTTAAAAATTGCCATAAACGGGGAAAAAGGAAGATAGGGTGAGGAAGACTGTTCAAGGGTCACACAGCCAAGCCTCCAAGTTCCGTACATCACAGGGTTCCATGGAAACCATGGGGTTCCAGGGTGGAAAATAACATCTTTCTATTTGGCCGGGAAGAAATGGATTGATATGGAATATAATGTTTTCTCCATCACACAGACATGTAAGAAAGTATTTCTAATACAACGTGGTAGGTGATAGAACAGAGCCGTGTGTAAGCAGTCCCGTTTAATTCAAAGGGGGAACTCTCCAAAGACATTAAATTAACACTCACATAATTCGACTAATTTCCCCATAAAAATAAATGTCAGTTAGAGGAGGTGTTCTTGGATATTAGAACTATTCTCGAACTATTTTAGCACCTTTTTTGCTTGACCGTCCCCTTTCATTTTCTCAACCTAGGTCTAATATTTTAAAGTTTCCCATTTCAAATGAATTAGCAAGATTTGTCTTGCAGTGTTTGACCTTGGCATTTCCTGTCATCTCTCGTGCATCCCAAAGTTTGGGGACATATTTTGCAGCAAATTCAGTGCAAATGACCTCCAGATGACACTGTTAAAGGACATGAAAATATTCTACGTAGTAATATCATATGATAAAATACATCTCCATATATAGACAGTCTGAGGCCCATAAACAAATCACATAATACCGACTAAATACGGATAGAAGTCATATCCGTTTACCGGTCAAATTGGTGTCACCTCACGGCAATACTGTTTACACAGTTTACAATTTCCTCTGCCTGATAGCTTTAAAAGTATGTGATCTTTACACTTGAAACTAACACAACATGGTAAACCAACTCTACTTCAATTTAAAACAATGGAAAAAAAAGATGTGATCTTGATGAATATTTTTTTAATTTTTCAGATTCTCAGTATCTCAAAGTGTGACCATCTTAAGGTTTTAGCTGTTCAAAATCGCGTAATAAACTTTGCATAAAATGTGACCAAATTTATAAACTGTGTTTTCAGTAGCCTCCTTAGCAACAGGCTAATCTGGGATAGCTTTTCTATCCATAGAATTCCAATTCCTTCCCCACATCATCCACAGAGAATTTTCAACAAGGAGCACACATCTCATTGTGTTGTTCTCTTAAGTCAAAGCCTTCAGTGGTTCTTCACTCCACTGGCTCCACTACAAGACAAAGGCCGAACTCTAAAGCCTTTAAATACGGTTCCATACAGCAAACGTTTAATGAAAATCTACTAGATGCTAAGTCTTTGGGAGAAGCAAAACTTAAAAACTCGTAATCTTTGTAACACTCCTCCATCTGTATTTTCTGCCCCATCCATCCTTGGCTGTAACCCATCTAGCAGCTCCGCATTCCCTGATCACAGACTTTTTTTTTTCCACATCTCTTGCCTTTGAACATGCCGTGTCAGCCAGAGTGGAGCGTGGTAAACAGATATTTCCAGCAGAAGAGATTTGACACAGGAAATTAAATGCTTACAAAATGATCGAAGGGCTGCTGTAGGAGGAGGGGCGTGGGCAGCTCCTGCACTGATTGTTTCAAGGACACACTGGACGCTGACAACTAGACCCAGGTGTGTGGACTGCAGCTCCTGCAATGGCTGCCTTTAGACCCACCAGACATCAGACTATTAAGTCTGGCTGCTACAACCGTCTTTAAACTCTAACATCTCTTTGGGATTATTGGTACTTAAAGTAGCGGTGAAAAAATGGCTCCTACTACATAGCCAGCTTCCAAATTTCACACAAATGCCTCCAGTTAGCGTAACCTAATTTGCATCCAGACCTGGGCTACCAGGAAGCCCAGGAGACATAGTTTTCGGCTGTCTACCATGATTCAGTAGTGCAGACAGCAAGGAGTAGGAGAGGATGCTGAGTTACATGCAGAACGCAGAACGTACCTGATGCCTGGGTTGCATTCCTCTCCTATTCTTTGCCTGCTACCAGCCCCACGCCAGCGTCTAACGCTAGTATTTCCTTCTATGAGATGACGTCCAGGCTACTAGGACCACAACATTGCTCAGTCCCTGAGGGCGCCCTTCTCTCGGGAGGTATTGAGGATAAAGTATCCGTAGACTGTCTTGGGTTCTGAGTGAGTGGTCCCTCCTGAAGTTTCTCACCTGAGCAGCCTCACTGTGACTCTTCCACCTCCACAGTCCGACTGTGCCGTGATGCTCTGCTCTGTTCGCCCCGGTAGACTGTGTACTTTCCGAACACAAAGCCTATATCTTGCTCTATTTAGGAATTCTTCTTTTCTTTTCCCCATGTCCAGGTGTACAAAACGTACCTTAGATGCTGCACGTCTGAAACTAGCACAACACTGAAAAGCAACTATACTTCAATTCAAAAAATAGATTTAAAGAAGGAATGTAGATATAAGTAAGAAGTATTTAGGTAGCAGAATCAACAAAACTTGGTGACTGCTTGAAAAATAAATAAATAAAAATGAAGGTATGCCACCTAAAAAAATAAATAGATAAATAAAAGGCACTTAGGAAAAGTTTGTTAAAGTGAACGAATACATAAAGAAACAAATCTTTCAATCATGGACTTTTATGTCATTTTTCTTTAATGTCATCAGAGCAAGATGAAGCCTTCTGGAAACTTTTTTATGTATATGGAGAAAATGTTTAGTGAAATTTTAACTATATAGGAGACCTTTATTTTTTTCTTTGCGGTACGCGGGCCTCTCACCGCTGTGGCCTCTCCCGTTGCGGAGCACAGGCTCCGGACGCGCAGGCTCAGCGGCCGTGGCTCATGGGCCCAGCCGCTCCGCGGCACGTGGGATCCTCCCGGACTGGGGCACGAACCCGTGTCCCCTGCATCGGCAGGCGGACTCTCAACCACTGCGCCACCAGAGAAGCCCAGGAGACCCTATCACCTATCTTAAATGAGTTTAAGATGATTATCTGGGAAGATACATAGATACATAATGACTCATACTGGAGCATTATCAACTCTGGGTCATGTACATAAGTTTTGTATGTATAGGTGATCTTCCATGAACTTCTCAGTTTTTGTTGTTCGGTTTGTTTTTGTTTCTTTTTCCTATTAAAGGTTCAGAATTAAGCTGGAAACAAACGAGGGCACTTTAGTGTGGCTGGTATAACAGACGTTCTCTTTAGAGTTGTGGTTGATGTTACAGGGAACGTGGGCTCACTGGGAATTCACACAAACGGGGCGTAAAGTGGAGCTGGAAACAGCCAGGAACCCAGGCAGCCCCGGGGGTGGAGCCCTCCTCTGCCTCTAGCCATGTGGCTTCCCTGATCTCTCTTGCTCTGTGTGTGTTCACACACTTCTCTCCTCTTCTCAGCCTCCTCCTTCATGAAGGAGCTCCCTTTCCTCACACTTTTCTTCCTCAGAAGTCTGACTCGCCTGAGACCTCGCGGCTCTGGCGACATCCATGAGCACCTCTCTCTGCATCCTTTCAGCTGCAGTACCTGTCATGTCGGATTCTGTCTCCCACTCAGAATCTTGAGAGAAGACTCTCTTTGGTCCAGCTTGTCTTTGCACGCTAGACCACATCCTGGGAAGTTTTCACATCAGGCCCGTGTTTTCAGCCCTGTGAGTCACAGCTGGAAACATTCTCAGTGTCCCGAGAGTACTGGCCCGTCCCAAACCAGCAGGAAGATAAATTCTTATAATTCCATAGGCAGTCATGAGTCACTTCCCATGTAGCACTCTACCCCAGTGAAATGTTCCTGGTTATCTGGGGTGTATATAGATGTTTCACGCTATATGACATACAATATCTAGGTCTGTAAACAGTCTGTAGTAGCCACCAAGAACTGTGATGAGTTTGGGGATTAAGCTGTGCTTGCGAGCTGCATTGGACGGCCACAGTTCCGGCGACGTGCGGAAGCCGCGATGCTCCTGGAGGACGTGCGGAAGCCGCGATGCTCCTGGAGGACGTGCGGAAGCCGCGATGCTCCTGGAGGACGTGCGGAAGCCGCGATGCTCCTGGGTCAGAGAACAGGACAGTTTCTTACCCACACCAACAGCAGTAGCCTGAGCACCACCCTCTTCTTCTCTCAGCTCCAGGAGGGAGGGCTATGTGACAGGGCCAAGTGACGCCCCCACACACAGTGGCTTGTGTCACAGGAAAGGTCCTCCAGCTGAGGACACCCACCCCAATCTTGTATCAATAGAAGACCAGAGCAAACCTACACATGACCTTTGCTTGGGAAGCAGACATCATGCTTATTATCACAGCGGACCACAGACAAACCAGCCCTCTGTCCCAGAGGGACACAGTAGCTCTATCTTCCAAGGCCACTTGCTACACAAACACCTTTGAACAGATAATCCAAAACAGAACTATCAATGCTTGTAAGATACTCGGAAACCGGAGAGACCAAGACAGAATTTTCTTACATCGTAGCTTACTGCTTCACTTTATGCCCCGTTTGTGTGAATTCCCAGTGAGCCCACATTCCATGTAACATCAACCACAAAACTCTAAAGAGAACGTCTGTTATACCAGCCACACTAAAGTGCCCTCGTTTGTTTCCAGCTTAATTCTGAACCTTTAATAGGAAAAAGAAACAAAACAAACCGACCAAGAAAACCTGAGAAGTTCATGGAAGATCACCCATACATAAAAACCTCATGTACATGACCCAGAGTTGGTAATGCTCCAATGAGTCATTATGTATCTATGTATCTTCCCAGATAATCATCTTAAACTCATTTAAGATAAGCGATTAAAAAGGGTCTCCTATGTACTTAAAATTTTCACAAAACATTTTCTCCATATACATAAAAAAGTTTGCTCATCATTTTGTTCATTAATATAAAATACAAATTTGCATTGAAATCTTTATTTGGACGATGTTACCTTTTGATGAATATGTTAAGAATGTGCTATACGAATTTAAGTTTATATTTTGTTTCTATTCTGGGATTTTGCTATACTTTTTAAAAGTTTACTAATATAAACAAGACTAATATTTAACGCTGACTTAGATGGACCATAAAAATAAAGTTGCATTCCTAATGTATTGGGGTTTTTTCCACTGCAACGATGTCTATTTTGGGTAAAGTTACTAAATATTTATTGTAATTGGTTCATAGTAACATTTTGCTCTAAATGTAGCGGCTTAGCTAAGTTTTGCAATGTCGTTCTGTTTACTAAAAAAAGGTGTTTGTAGGTGTTTGATCCCTAGAATTATAGACTTCTAACTTCTAATTATAGACTTTAACATTTTTTCATGTTAAAATGCCTATTTAGAGAATGATACAAAATTTTATACTCTCATCCTTAGAGTGGAATGAATTAATAACAATAAGGAAAGATCTTTATCCTGGGTATTTCTGAGCTAAGATTTTCCCACTGGCATGATGACCAACAAAATGTCATATATTTATGGTTTTGGTGGAAGAGAACATAGAAGCATGAGGTCTTGAATTAAGGAGTAGAAAAGAACTGCAAATCAAATATAATTACACTTAAAAGATAAGTAAGCTCGTCATATTTCTACAGAAATCACTTTGGCAAAAATTCTCTATAAACTTACCCCCAGTTCTTACACAAGCTACTTTATTACACAACACTTTCTTCATCACCTCAATACGGAAAACTGCTTACCAAGAAAGTATCCAAACTATTAATATTTGGGCAGGTTGAGTGTTTAAGAAAATATGAATATTGATATAAACATACCAGCATACTTGGAGTATGTTAGCTAATTTCCTGGTAAAGAAGGAAAGAAAATGACCATATATTAAACTCTTGTGATATATACACTAGGTGTTGTTATAGATATTATCACTTTTCTTTTTATATTTTCTTAAACATCTTTATTGGAGTATAATAGCTTTACAATGGTGCATTAGTTTCTGCTGTATAACAAAGTGAACCAGCTATACATATACATATAGCCCCATATCCCATCCCTCTTGTGTCTCCCTCCCACCCTCCCTAACCCACCCCTCTAGGTGGTCACAGACCACTGAGCTGATCTCCCCGTGCTATGCGGCTGCTTCCCACTAGCTAGGTATTTTACATTTGGTAGTGTATACATGTCCATGCCACTCTCTCACTTCGTCTCAGCTTACCTTCCCCCTCCCCATGTCCTCAGGTCCATTCTCTACATCTGAGTCTTTATTCCTGTCTTACCCTAGGTTCTTCAGAACCATTTTTTTTTTGTTTAGATTCCATATATATGTGCATTAGCATATGGTATTTGTTTTTCCCTTTCTGACTTACTTCACTCTGTATGACAGACTCTAGGTCCATCCACCTCACTACAAATAACTCAATTTCGTTCCTTTTTATGGCTGAGTAATATTCCATTGTATACATGGGCTACATCTTCTTTGTCCATTCATCTGATAGACATTATCTTATGTAACATAAACACTGCTTGTAAACTACATACTATTATCATCTGTTTTAAAAATAAGGAAATGAGATCCTACTGTTACATGGAAGAACCAAATCTGACTCCATGTTGGATCTGTTTCTTTTACTTTAACCTTTGCTTTCCGCTGCTTTTGTTCACTAAGAGGTTACTGTCTATACGTAACGGCCTACCCCGGGGAACCCTGCCCCTCTGCCTGAATGGTAAACCAAAGTGCCTTTGTTCCGGGAAGCATCCGGACTCTGTCCACCTGTGGACGGCCGCAAGAAAGAAGAAATTCACACATCCCCTCCCTGAGTCTGGCCATTCCTGGGGATATTTGCAAACTTGTGGCCTTTTCACTTTACTTCCTCTTCTCCTCCCCGTCTCTGTGCTATAAAAGAAACTGGCACCCAGACCACAATAAGATGGTTTTTTGGAGATATTAGTCTGCCACCTTCTCGGTCTGCCGGCTTTCCAAATAAAGTCGTATCCCTGGCCTCAACACCTTTTCCCCGATTCATTGGCCTATCAGGAAGTGAGCAGAGTGACCTTGGGCTCAGTAACACTACCGCAGTTCACACAGCTTCTAAGTAACATAGCCAAAATTCAAACTCAGGTCTTATCTGCCTCCAAAGCTCATGGGTCCTTTGTACACAGTGCTGGGGTTTATATTTAATGGAGGGGAAAACTAATGAGTATGAAGAATAGCATAATCTGCCCCGCTTCAATGAATTTGAGACAAAGGTGTGATGAAGAAATGGGATTTGTCCCTGCCTGGAGAAGGTCAGAAGAATAGTGAATTAAGGACGTCTATGGAGGCATCGATGCACCCCCTTGCCAGTACTGTATAGATGACGCATGCTCCAGGGTCAGGCTCGATTTCAATCCTGTCCCCACCGTTTAATAATAGCTGTGTGACTCTGAAGAAGTTAGGAAGGCTTTGATCTCAATTCCTCGTTTATAAAATGACAGTGATGAGAGTACCTACCTTCAACAGTTATTGTGGGGATTAAATGAGGTCAACCGGGAGAAGACCTTCTAGCGGCACCTGCACAAAGTTGGCATGTTGTTTTTGTCAATATTTCCACTACAACCTGCACATGTGTGTAAGCTGAGTATAATTTAACCAACAAGGACAACCCCACGATATTAATAAGTAAATGCATATTAAATTCCAAACATTTTAATAATAATGTGGGTATTACGGAAGGGTTGGCCACACTCGCATAGAACAAAGCTTCCTAAGAATATTCTTTAGGCTTCTGTCTTCCCAGGTTCCAAGCAGAGGTTCTCCTAATTCTAAGTTTTTCTCTGTCTGTCTGTCTATCTGTCTCTCTCTCTACCCCTCCACTCTCTTATTCTTTTAGCCTCAAAGCCAAGCTGCCTTTTGAATCTACCATCCCCAAACCTGAATACCCAGCAAGTAGTCAGCTTTTCTTGAAGGAGACGATGGTTTTATGGTGCATCCAATCATTCATTATTTCACACGGAAAACTAATTTACATTGAAGCTAATGAAGTCTAATCTTCAAAGCCCTTGGGAAGAACCCTAGCAGGGTTTTCATATGGTCATATATTTTTATAGAATTTGCAGATGTTAGCTGTGTTTGCTGTAATCTCGTAATAACACTATCTCTTTCCATCTGATTATCCCTCCAACACATAATCCCTTTTATTGTGAGTGGTGAGTAGAAAACTGGAGCAGCCACAAACATTTTAGGGATCTAAGATGCATTCAGTTTAGGTTTGGTCTAGTAAAATTTGCTGTGGGATTTGGGGTCACTACTGTATATAGATTAAATTAGTTCTAACAAAATCCCACAGGTTAATAAGTGGCAGAATTGAGAACCAAACCGAAGTTTGTCTAATGCTAATAATTATTGAACCTCCCAGTCAAAGACGGCCAGATACAGTGGTAGTCAGAAAGCTAGGTTGGTGTTTTGTTGTTGTTCATTGGTGGTCTTTGTTTTTGTTTTTTATGAGGATTTTTGTTTTTATTTTGTTGTTGTTTTGTTTTTTTGCTAGTTGCCGGGAATGCAACTCAAAGGAACCATGGTATGTCTCAGAAAAGAGGAATTGGAACGCACTTCTTGAATGAGTTGGGCTTAGGCTGGTTAAGAAACAGGGGCCACATTGTAGCTTTGATTTGCATTTCTCTAATAATTAGTGATGCTGAACATCTTTTGGTGTGTTTTTTGGCCATCTGTATGTCTTCTTTGGAGAAATGTCTATTTAGGTCTTCTGCTCATTTTTTGATTGGGTTGTTTGTTTTTTTGATATGGAGCTGCGTGAGCTGTTTGTATATTTTGGACATTAATCCTTTGTCCGTTGCTTCATTTGCAAATATTTTCCACCATTCTGAGGGTTGTCTTTTTGTCTCATTTATGGTTTCCTTTGCTGTTCGAAAGCTTTTAAGTTTCATTAGGTCCCATTTGTTTATTTTTGTTTTTATTTTCATTACTCTAGGAGGTGTGTCAAAAGAGATCTTGTTTCTAGATTGGATACTGTCACAAAGAGGTGACAATTGGGTGGTCAGTTATTGTGTCGTTCCGGGTCCAATGAAGACGTTGATTGGGAGAAAGACTTAGAAAGGATGGAGGAAGGAGGAAGGGCCAAGAGAGCCCTTGACCTGGATGCGGGTCTGACATCCTTGAGGAGAGAGAGAAGACAGGAGGCTCGGGGTGGAGAAGCTCAGGCTACAGAGCCACACAGACAAGGCCAGGCTGCCGTGGAGCGAACAGCAAAGGTGTCCAGTCGGGGAGGTCCGTGATGGAAAGAGGGCCCAGCTCCAGCACCACCACAGGCTTGGCTGGAGCTGCCTGGGACAGCCAGCATGTCCTCGGCGGGAATGCTGCTCCGTGGAGCCCAAGGGGGCTGCCCCAGGCCCTCAGCGACCCCCATTCCTCCCAGCAGGGGAGTCTGAGAGGTGACCTTCAAGGCTCCCGCTCTCCACTCGTAACACTGCACAGACGCACGGGTGCTCAGGGAGTAGCTTCTCCAGGGTCCCAGGGTTCTCACTTCCCACCCAAAGTGGAAACGTGGGGGAGGGAGTTGGTGGGACATAAACAAGCCGCAGTGGCTATTCTTGGTCTCTGACTGCAAAGGCCGTTCATCCTTACTCTCCTCCACTATCCCTTATCCATTCCCCTCCCTCAGCAGCCAGCCCTGCGGAGCCTGGGGGCCCAGCTCGCAGTGGCAGCCAGCTCTTCCTGTCTGAAGCGTACCTTTCCCAGGCCAGGACTGCTGTCGGGTCTGTTCACCACACGGTTGAAAAGGGGTACCGAGAGATGCCCCGGCGGTCACCTGAGTCCCACACGTGCTCCCCACTGCCCAGCCGTGTTAAGAGCAGCCCCCTCTTCCCCATGACCAGTGACAATCACTCGCTTCTTCTGCCTGCTGGGCTCTGGTCACAAGGACCTACAGCTTGTAGTTCCAGGGATAACTTTTGTGTTTCCTACTGTGAGAGGGATCCCTTCCAGTTTCCACGGCAACCAGAGAGAACACAGAGTTCCCGGTGGGACGTTGGCAGTGACAGTAAGTGGAACCACTTTGGTCCTGAGAACTGTGTATTCTTCCCATTGGAGATACAGAGCCACGTGGAGAGGTCACTCGCTTTTTTTTTTTAATTGAAGTAGAGTTGATTGACAATGTTGTGCTAGTTTCAGGTGTACAGCAAAGTGACTCGGTTATACGTACACATATATCTATTCTATTACAGATTCTTTTCCATTATAGGTTATTACAAGATGTTGAGTAGAGTTCCCTGTGCACCATTGGAGATACAGAGCCACGTGGAGAGGTCACTCGCTTTTTTTTTTTAATTGAAGTAGAGTTGATTGACAATGTTGTGCTAGTTTCAGGTGTACAGCAAAGTGACTCGGTTATACGTACACATATATCTATTCTGTTACAGATTCTCTTCCATTATAGGTTATTACAAGATGTTGAGTAGAGTTCCCTGTGCTATACAGTCGGTCCTTGTTGGTTATTTTATATACGGTAGTGTGTTTATGTTTATCTCAGACTCCTAATTTATCTTCCTCTTTCCCCTTTAGTAACCTTCGGTTTGCTTTCTATGTCTGTGAGTCTGTTTCTGTTTTGTAAATAAGTTCATTTGTATCATTTTATTTTAGATTCCACATATAAGTGATATCATATGATATTTGTTTTTCTCTTAGTTGGATAATGTCTAGGTCCATCCATGTTGCTGCAGATGGAACTTTCATTCTCTTCTATGTCTGAGTAATATTCCTTTATATGTATATATATATACATATGCACCACATCTTCTCTATCCACTCGTCTGTCACTGGACATATAGGTTGCTTCCACGTCTTGGCAAAATTGTAAATAATGTTGCTGTGAACATTGGGGTGCATGTATCTTGTCAAATTATGGTTTTCTTGGGAGGTCTCTTAATTTGCTGTGTATACTGTATCCTGGGGGTGACACCGCTTCCTTGCAGACTATTACCTCCAAGATGGCCCTTCAAGGATGCCTTCGAAAAGCCATCGCGGGGCTCTAGCAGGCCGACTGCCTCTGGTTGGCGTGGTACGTGATGCACCAGGGGATCCTGGGAAAGTGAGTCTGCTACCGCTTCTGCTTCAGTGTTCAGATGGTACGCCATGTGGGATTTCCTGCCTGAGGATCAGGCACTCTGTAAGCCCCCAAAGATGCTGGCTGGGGCTCTGAGGGCAGGAAAGTCAAACCGGTACAGCAAATAGGTACCTGCTCCTGGAAGGATGAATTCTGGCCAATGGGGCCCAGTGTAGCTGAATTGCCACCAGGCTGACGGTTGGTCTCCTTGAGAAACCAACATATGGGAGGCTCAGCATTGGTCTCCATTGCTGGCAAGTGAGATATTTAGAGGCAACAGCAGCTATGTCAGCCTCTGCAAGCGAGAATCCTTATGGCTGGGTGCATGTGTAGTCTCCTCTCTTCCCTCTTGGTGACCCTCCTTATGGGCCCACTGTGCCAGTTCTCAGACGGCTAATGGCCAGGATGGGCCGAATCATTCTGTCACCATAGCTGTTCAGTGCCTTTCCCATGACGGACACTGTCTGGTGGGAGGCCATGAACACATGATTGTAAAAATATCTGCACGCTCTGCTCACACCTACATGCATGCCTCTACCTCCCATGGCTTTGTCTCTGATTTTTTAGCACTTTTCCTTCTAGGGCCCTGACCAGCTGGCCAGGGCACTGACCACCGCCTACAGGTTTGTATATGTTCTCTGCCTGGGCTCCATCTTCCTGCATGACCGTGAAGCTCCAGCCACTGCTCATATATGCACGGTTCCCCTGCACCTTTTCAGTGTCAGAATCGCCACACTGACAAGAGCATTCTGCTCCAGCAGGAACAGCCGCTGGACCACCATCCCTCAGCCTGGAGTGTCTGTGACCTCAGACCGCTGGGCCAGCATCCCCCGGTCCTCTCTGCCACCTAGGGGGTGAGTGACGCCGTCCATCGGCAGACCCGTCCTTCATCCTGCCTCCGCAGAACCAACCGTGTCAGATTATCCTCTGCGAAGCAGACGCCAGGTAAAAAGTACAAGTGTAAGAGATTTATCAGGGGAACATCTCTGAAGAGACAAGGGAGGGGCAGCGGGAAGAAGCAGGGGGACCTACAGACCACCATGTTTCTCTGACATCTGTGAAAGCAGGTTGTATAGGAAATCCTTCTGACTCAGAGCTGTGCTGAGAAACACCTGGGTTGGGGGGGCAGTGGGGCAGCCAGCCTGTCCGTTAGAAGAGTCCACATTAGGCAGAGACGCCTCAGCTCTGGAGCCCCTACCACGATGTCATTGGCTTGGGAACAGCCCTGGGAGAGGTGACCTCCTGTGAAGCCAAAGAGGGGGCGGCTGGAGGCCATCTCACCCGCTTGCAGTGGGAGGGCTGAGCCGTGGACCCTTGTGGAGTCAGGAGGGAGGGGGCATGTTTAGTCCCTTTTATGGTTGCAGAGAGGGAACTCTTCCTGGCTAACAACGTTTACGTGAAGTGGGAACCTTATGGACTGGCTGCCAGCAGAGCTGTTTCTCACTTTCTCATCATCCTAACCATGCAGTCTATTATCTTATGCCGCTTTGTGATCTAGTCTCAGGCCTTTAATTACCTAACTTTGAGGCAATACACTCTATTCATGATGACTTACCAGCATTGGACGCTTGGTCCTTGCTGAGTCATTTGCCTCTGATACTATATCCCACCCTCCCACCTGACTCTGGAACACCTTTCTGACGCATCACTTGGTGATTCCTGACCCTACAGGATGTCCTGTTCTAACTGGGCACCTTGCTACTGCCAGTCTATGCCTTCCTTCACTCTTCCCTTGGCCGGAAATGGGCTCGCCTGTACCTTAGCTATTCAGAACCTTACTAATTTCTTGCCAGCTTAACGTAAAATGCTAACATCAATAAAAATAATATGCAATTCATATTATGCCATTCCAGTGAGGGCATCGACCCTATGATGAGTGAGGCTGACATTCTGGTTAAGATTAGTCACAGTACGAGAACACTTAAAATACCCTAAAATCGTACAGCTCACACCTGAAATAAACTGTACACGGAGTTTCTTAAATATGACTACAATCCTAGAGATTCCCAGCATAATCCAACAAGTCGAAAATCTGAAACCATCATTTCTAAATCATTAATAAGAAGAAGTAAATCTTGATCTACCAGGCTATAGGAAAGAACAGACTGCTTCCCTATTCTCGCTGCAGCAGATATTACCAGACTACAATCAAATGAAGAGATGGATTAGACTGTACATCAAAATAAAACAGGAAAAGTTTTATGCAGGGATATATCAGGCAGTTAGTAACCTCCAAATGCTATATCCACCAGAGGGAAACATTTAAAAATATTAACATAGAGAGTTATCTGTGTCTTACTATGTCAATACAAGAGTATAGTTCTGGTGGGAATGTAAATTGATATAAACTTACTGCGATGGAACTCAAAATTTTAAGATTATTTCTTAAATTTTTTGAAGGAGAAATTCTTATGCTTTCAGATACTGAATAGTATCTCTTGGCTTTGAGAACGTTTGAGCAATTATAGTTTGGCAGAAATGAGGACATGTTATCTTCTTTGAAATACTAGCACTATAGTAGAATACAAAGACATGGGACTGAAAACCAGGATAGCTAGCTGCTAGTTTCATTTCTACAAAAAATTAAACTTTTTTCTTTGGTTAAGTCATTGAATCAGCTTTTCCATCTGAAAACTTAGAGGATTAGCCAAAGTTTCGTGCTATACTAAAATTATAGGACTATTACCATCGATTCACCAGAAAATATAAAAATCATGTTTACACGTGTTTCCGCTTTGTACAGAAACCAAATAAAATTTCAGGTATTGTAACAGCTTGGTCAATGATTAGTTTTATCAGTCAGTATCAATGATTATCACGCTCTTTTCTGGGGGTATTCTAGAACAGTTTTCTATTACATTCAAGATGACTCATTTTTAGAAAGTAAATGAAGGAATATTTGCAACTGCCAAGACCAGTTGTAGTCTATATGAGCTGTAACGTAGACTCGGAAAACAGTAACTTGAGTAAGATGGACTTTTTACTTTTCCGTGTAAAACGAATCCAGGGATAAGCAATCCAGGTTCATGAAGTATTTACGACACAGGCTCCTTCCTAGTTTCCACTCTGCCTTCTCCAGAGCAACATCCATGGTCCAAAATGGCTGCTGGAGCACCAGCCTTCACGTTTGCATTTCACAAAGCAGGATGGAGGGGAAATCCAGGAGGGGAACATCCAGTTCCTTTAAAGTAGATTTTCTAAAAGTAGCACACCAATTTTGCCACAGCTCATGGGCCAAACTGTCATCACGTGACTATAACCAGCTGCAAGGAAGGATGGAGAATGTCCTTACTTCTTCCTGGACTGCAGTGTGTTCACTGACCAACAGGGTAGTTATTACTAAGTAAGTAAGGAAGACTAGGTATTGGGATACCGCTAGCCATCTCTACAACAGCACGCTTACCTCATCTTCTAAGAAGTTATTGCAATTATGACGCTTTACTGCCAAGAATTTGTTTAGCTCCTGGCCCTCCAGTTTTTTCCTGATTTCTGTTCCATTGCCTTGCTCTGATTTTTTCTGTTTCAGGAGAGAACTTCTGTCCATCTGCCTTCCTTCTACTTTGGCTTCTTCCTAGGTCTGCCGCTCAAAGCACAGCCCCTACCTGAGCCGGCAGTCAAGTGAAGTCCCCATCTTTAAGTCCAGCTCTGTCAGTCCCTACTCAAGCCTGAACCTAGCACTCTGGCTCCCTCCTTTTCCAGGAAGAGATTATCCACTAACCGTCTAAGCTTTTCCAGTGCAAACTAGAACCCTAGTTTTTCAAGCCTTTTCTAAATTTTACAAAGGGATGGGTTTTCATCGTTTGGACCAATTGCTCCATGACTACATTAATTTATTCATCCATGGCCTTATTACCAAATATCTACTGAGTACCCACCATACGCCAGGCACTGAATTAGCAGAGGATCTTTTCCCTCTACACTGACTCGTTTTTACCAAGCACGCTCTGAATCCAGCAGCAAAAGTGAGTTAAGGATAGATCACTCTTTTTCCTACTAGAACACGTTGCCACGTAAAACAAGGGATCACTGTACTTTCACACAGTGCCTCCCAGGCTAATATTTCAATATTTCAGGACAGTTATAGCACATTTCGTCATTTATCTCCCTGCTCTTTCAACTCCTAGGTCTCAGTTGTTGGCAGGTAGACTTTGGCACCTTTCCGTGGATATCCTTATACACCTTCCAGCAGGAATAGCTTCAAAGAATCAACCTATTTACTGTTACCGATTATGCAACACCTCGTCTTGACAACCATAACATGACTTCCTGGAATTATGAGAACACGTCCTACTGAACCGACAATTGATGGAAGAAGTATAAAAATAATTGCCCAAGAAAATAGTGTATGATAAATGAAAAACAATTTAAAGTATTTCTTACATCAAATGCTATCTAAATGTATTTCAGTAATCCAGAGCATGTAAGTGGCAGACAGCACTTTAGGAAAAAATAGAGTGATTTCATATAGGCCCTTAGCTTCAATGAGATCAAATTCCTGGCACTGAGGTCAAATTCTTGGCCAACCACCAAATGTGTAAATTCTGATGTGAGTTTCCAAGCAAAGATGGAGATTAGAAGGTGGAAAGTGACATTATCCACTAAATGAGGTTTCATTTTATGATCTAAAAATCAAAAAAGTTAACCTGGGATCTCTTAATGCTGCTCTAGCTTCCAAATTTTATAAAACTAAATGAAATATCAAAAATGTGCATTTGGGCTTCCCTAAAAAAAAATGTGCATTTGCTTTTAAGACCTTGAAAACTCCCCCTTTTTCCTCCTTTGCCTCATCAACAGATCCTTCAAACAATAATCTCTATGTTTTTGACCCAGTTTGTCATCACTTGTTCATTTTTGTGACTCTTGGAATTCGGTATATAACGTATGATAAGGTTTGCTGCAGGTATAAATTAATTTCAAAGCTCTTATGGACACACACACACACACACACGTGTTGTTTGCCTTCAGAAAGTCTGCTGCAAGTCAGTGACTCTGCAGAGATACTGCTTTCTGATGAGTCAGGGATCTAGAATGTTCCATGTAGTGGCTCCGGAATCTCACTACACACTCACACGAGCACGGTGTGTGGAAAGGGACCAGCTGGAGCATCACACCACCGACTTTCATTGTCTCGGCCCAGAAGTGACGCACAGAAGTACTTCTTCTCTCCTCGTAGATCCCTGCATTCGTCTTAACTAAGCACGTGGCTTTGCCTGTTCGCAAGAGGACTGGAAGGGGGGGGTCACAGTTCCTGCACGGTGCAGAAGGAGAAGACTTGGCTGCTGGGAAGCTTTAGCAGTGTCTACCATACCAATTTACTGAAGCCACCTCTTTATTTTTAAATATGACCATACTTTCCTAATGCCTTATAGTTATTCATTTCATTATCATCGTCTTCCCACATTTGTTATTTCTGTTCCAAAATTTGGATACACTCAGAACCCATTTTGAACCCTTGACCAAAGTTGCAGGCATCTTTTTAAAAAACCAAAACCCAAACCCAAGCGTCGCCATCACCTTGGCCCCTGTGGTCTGCACCTCAAGAAGTTCGTCTAGATTCTTCTTCTGAGCCCGCGCTCTAAACCTGTGGGCTGTGGCATGGTCTCCCTGGGGGCTGTGAGGCTACCTGCCCTCACATTCAGAAAGGATGCTGAGAACAGGAGCCCCAGCTCCCTGCCGACGGTGTCTGCCTCCTAGCCGTCTGCTGGCCTCCTGTCTTTACTTTACTTTGCTGGAGACGCTTACAGATGTGCTGGTTCATGACAAGACCTTTCTGAAAGCCGCATCCATGTCCCCGTGGAGAGCGCCACTACCTCAGGCCCTCAGATTCCTTGACGTCCTCTCCTCACGGGACCCCCGCGTGTGATCCTTACCCAACCCTAATCAAGTCCCTGCGTGGAAAACTCTGCCTTAAATCAAACTCCCCTGTCAACCAGTGCTGCCTTCCCTCCTCCCACTTGGAGACAGTACAAAGATCCCTGAAGGCGCTGTCTTTCTTACCCCGTAAGCAAGCGCTCGGCTTTGTGCTACCAACACAGCTCGGTTTAGGAAGTCCCACAAAATGACACAATGAACTTACTGACAAAACAGAAAGACTCACAGACCTAGAGAACACCCTTACAGTTACCAGAGGGGAAATGGGGGGAGGGATACATTAGTTCAGGATTGACATACACATACCACTACATATAAAGTAGATAAACAGCAAGGACCTGCTGTAGAGCACAGGGAACTCCACTCAATATTCTGTGATAACCTATATGGGAACAGAATCTGAAAAGGTGTATATATATGCAGAAATATATGACTGAATCACTTGGCTGTGTACCTGACACTAACACAGCATTGTAAATCCACTCTACTCCAATAAAAGAAAGTAGTTTCTGCTGGGTAAAAAATGTCATCTCTCGGGCTTCCCTGGTGGCGCAGTGATTGAGAGTCCGCCTGCCGATGCAGGGGACACGGGTTCGTGCCCCGGTCCGGGAAGATCCCACATGCCGCGGAGCGGCTGGGCCCGTGAGCCATGGCCGCTGAGCCTGCGCGTCCGGAGCCTGTGCTCCGCAACGGGAGAGGCCACAACAGTGAGAGGCCGGCGTACCGCAAAAAAAAAAAAAAAAAAGTCATCTCTTTTCATAATTTTCATTTTGCTGCTGACTTCATCTATTATTATTAATATTAATTATGATAATGATTGTCATCCTTGGTCCTACACTTTGTAACCAGGAGTCAGTCTACGCCAGCTTCTACCACTCACACATCTGGCTGTCAGAACTCCAACCTGAATCTACCTTCACAGAAAACTGCTTTTCCAGCAGGACGGGCAGTAGAACACTTATTTGCATTAATAATCCCTCTTTTTCCCAAGTTACTTGTAGTGGGTTGAAGAGTGTCTCCTAAAAGTTCATGTCCACCTGGAACCTCAGAAAGTCACTTTTTTTGGAAATGAGTTTTTTGCAAAGAGTTAAGAGATCAGCCTGGGTACGGCTGAGCCCTAAAATCCAATAACCGGTGTCATTATGAGAAGAGAAGACACACAGAGACATGGGAGGAAGGCGACGTGGAGAAAGAAACAGAGGTTGGAGTGATGCACCCACAAGCCATGGGGCCAAGGATGCCGAGAGCTACCAGAAGCCGGAAAGAGGCTATAGTCAGGATGTCATTGCAGAGCCTCCAGAGGGCACAGGACATCCAGCTTCCAGAACGTGGGAGAATCCATTTCTATTGCTTACGCCCACCAAGTTTGTGGTAATTTGTTACAGCAGCGCTAGGAAGCTAATACAGACTTTTCCCTAAACTGGAGAACTTGGAATCACCCCTCCTTTCTTTCTCTCCCAGCCCACACCCACCCCTGCTAGCTTCATTGCCAGAACACTGCTGCCAGGTCCATCAGGTTTACTTCCGAGAGGTACCCTCCCCTCGGTCTTTGCCTTTTACAGTCTTCTTCACGGCTCTGCTGAGATCTTTCAGTCTTGCTCTTATCCTGTAAATAAAAGTTTCAGAAATTCCCATGACTCTCCTTTGCTTAGGAGTTGCATAAAAATTCTTCAGCTTGACGTTCAAGACCCTCAGATGACCCAGCGATATTTCCAACACTTCTAATCTAGGATCCATTCTTTCTGGTTCCTTTTCCAGGAGTATCTCTTGTACCCTGATATAATTTAAGGAAATGCAATTTTCCCATTGTTTCTGATTTTTTTGACCTAAAATATTAGCTCATTTAAAAATTCAAATAGTTTATTTTTTTGCCGGTAAGTTATATTTCGTCTTGTAATTTATTTATACATGTCTTCCCCTTGCCCTGTCCAACTGAAATATGATTTTTCTGCAAGCAAATCTATGCTTTTACTTATTGTTGTTTCTCATGCATACAGGAGATTTGTAAATTCAGTTGGCATTAATTTGATTTGTTAACTCATTTGGGACTGATAAATCCAGACGCTTGTAAGGTGGGAAACTTGAAGGGTGCGGCACAGTTAGCAAACCAATGACATCAGCTTCCTTTCAGAAATACCCAGGGAAGGTCAAACGTGCTTTCAATGCCTCCTTTTTTGTTTTTTTTCCTTAAGTAACTTAAGGCTAACCTTAGTGTTTATTGGGATAATCTACTAATCCTTATAAATGCGAAGAAACTTTTGAAAAAGATGTGGGGCAGTTTTATAACTATGTAGGTGTTGGCTTCTCTGCGCAATCGTTATTTTGTTGAATTCAAAGAAATATAATATTTGGAACAAGAGAAGTAGATACTCTCTGGGTGATCTGATTCCGAGTCTTCAGAAGCTCTGAAAGCTATTGCACTGACCATGAATTGTAGATAACAGGTAGTAATGCAAGATCACTTTTCTCTATATACATGCAAATTCCGCCCTGTCTGTGGAGATGTAACTGACAATCCCCTACCATCATGGGGTAAACAGTTGTGCCTCTCCTGACCTACCAGTGTGTCCATTCTTTGGGTTCTTTTCAACCAATTATAATCTCTGTCTGGTTTCCTTGTTGATTACGACCTTAATTAATCTTTAACATATATTTATTTTGCAGCCACATGAGTTATGATTGTACCCTTTTTGGATATTAACTTTTTACAGAAATGAGTCCCTGTTTCATTTTTCCTGGTGTTGTTTTAATTTCTGGCTACCATAGTGTAAGTAGGGCATTGGATAAACTGGAAAACAATAAGAGAAGCGTGGCCAAAGTAGTAAGGAAAGCTTGAAACCTACCATAGAAAGAACACTTGGAAAAAATTGGGGAAGTTTAGGTTGGACCAGAGTAATCTAAAAGGGAAATAATGATCATTGTTTCCAAAAAACCTAAAGGGGTACCATGCAGAGAAGTGACTGGTCAGATTTTATGAGTTTTTGGAGATTGAATCTGAAAAATTGGGTAAAATTTACAAACAGAAATTCTGACTCAATGGAAATCCAAAGTTGCCGACAATTAGAACTGTACAGAAATGGTGTGGTCAGCTTTGAGATGCAGAAATGTCCTTGTCGCCAGAGGTATTCAAGCAGAGTTCGGACAAAATCTTATTAGGATTCTTTTACTATTGATTAAACTATTGTTTATAGAATTGGACTAGATGCCTCATGGAAGATTTCAACCCAGAGTTACTAATTTTGAAACCAGAACAGGACCCTGTGGGGCTCCTGGTCATGGAAGACTTTCTATGTCCCCCATTTCTTATTTGTAGGGAATAGACACCAGCGTCCGTGACCCTCCCTGAGTTCCAAAGGGCAGATTTGAACAGTTGCTCATCAGGGAAGGGAGAGGATGCAGAGACAAGGGAGGGGCAGCCAAGAAACAACCGTGCAGCCTTGAGGCGGGGTCCCGGTTCCCCCTCCAGGGATGCACAGGACAACATCATTGAGCTGTTTTGCAGATACTGAGATGCCCATCAAATGGAAGATGAAGCATTCTTCATTCCAGAAGACAGGAAGCACAGCAGCTCAGCAGGAGACCCCCCCGCCCCCGCCCAGGCCAGATTAAAGGCGCGCAGGCCCTGCACACACCCCGGTCCTTATCGGCACCCCCGCCCTGGAGCCATTGCTGCAAAACTCCTCACCAAATCCTCCCGGGTTGGGACACACCACAGTTTGTGGAGGGCACAAGCCCACTGTGTCCCCCTTTGCTGGCAAAGCAATAAACCTATTCTTTTCTCCTTCACCCTAAACTCTGTCTCTGAGACTTGATTCAGCAGCGGTGCACAGAGGCCGAGTTTTCGGCATCAATTTCATGATTCAATTCAATCCTCGTTGTGTATGTGGATTGACTCTCCTGGAACCCTAGTGCCACCCTAAATGCCCTCCTCTAGAGTTGCGGTGAGTCTTCTTTTTGTAGCAGGATGTTAAGGTGAGACTTTCCTCTTGGGAGCTTCGGCTCAGGCCCCAAAGCCGAGGACAAGGTATGATAAGAACCCTTGACGGCGTGGAAGATTTGAAACAGTCAGTTGCCAATGGAGAGCTAGCCAGCTTTCCAGAAACATCTGGAAATACATCTCTGTACCCAGCTGGGTGCTCATGAAGCTGCAGAAACTCAGGTTTCCAAACAGTGGCGATGTCCTTGGAAGTTTGTGATCCCTGGGGCTTGGGGGTGGGTGGTAGGCTGAGACTCCACGTGGTGACTGATTCTTCCCCGGGAGAGTCAAAGTCTAGGATTGGAGTTACTTGAAAATCAGAGCAAAGTTGCAGCTGCCAGTGGAGTGGCCCCTAAAGAATTCGGTGGGCAAATAAGTATAACATTTCCCAAAGCCAGAGGCCATCCTGGAAGGCAGCCAGGGTGACTCACCGGTAAAGAATGTGACGTCAGCGTTTCTTCTCGGTGAATACCCTCGGGGCTAGGGTTGAGTGGTAAATGTAAGGAAAATGTTAGCGGGAGAATCCACTGCTTGAGTTAGGAAACCGTGCAGTGCTGGAGAAGGGGATGGGAAACGGGGAGGGGAGTCCCAAAGTGAATAGGAGAGAAGTGTGGCCGGGACATTTGCCATGGCAGAGGCCCACGTACATATGACAAGAGCACCAGTCCCCGGAGAACCCCGCCTTTCCTGTCTCCCCAGCAGCGCGGAGAGAGGAGGGCTCTTGGAGAGGCCAGCTGGGGAAAGAGGAAAGAGTGAGACAACCTGCCAGGGCCTGGTCCCCATGGCAGAGCTCACGGGCTGGGTAGGAGCTGGAACAAGGAAAAAGCTTTGGGAGACTGATGTTGGGACATTAGGTTGGAGCAACATTTGAATAACTAAAACATGACACTGTGCTAATACCTAAAAGGCGCTGCACGGCCGGGGCCTTTGCCCAAGATGTTGTTACAGAAGCAGGAGAGAGGGGCCCAAAGGCAGACTTGTAAAGCAGAGGTGGATGGCAAAAAGCCCTTTCAGCTCGCACCTCACCACGTATGCCTAATTTTATGAACCTCTTTCAGTTGTCACGGAGACATTTCCTGTCCACATGCGAGCCTCTCTTTCCTGGGTACTCTCCACAATTCTGCCCAGATCTTGTGATGCAGTGGCCCATGTTACGATTCGAATTGTGTATCAGTTAACAGCTACCAGATTTCAATCGTTGCAGAAATTCTTCTTTTCATGGACTAGTAAGACACTCAAGCTTTCCCTCTTTCCTGTCTTTGTTTTTTATTTTATTTTTGAATTTTATTGAAGTAGAGTTCATTTACAATGTTGTGTTCATTTCTGCTGTGCAGCAAAGTGACTCAGTTATAAACATATATAGTCTTTTTCATATTCTTTTCCATGATGGTTTGTCCCAGGATACTGAATATGGTTCCCTGTGCTCTAGTAGGACCTTGTTGTTTACCCATCCTATATGTAATAGTTTGCCTCTGCTGATGTCCTTGAATTACAGATGTCATATGTTTTAGGCATTAGTCATTTGAGAACATTAGTTGAACTCTCATGTTGCTGTGTAGCTGAAGGATATTTTCTCCTCAACCGCGTCCTTCACTGTAAGGTCGGATCTTAACAAACGGCGCCGCGAAACAGAGGAAAGCTTCACGTGAGCTTTATCAGGGAGCGCTCCCGGGCGAGGTTCACTGGTCCGAGAGAAAGGGGCCAGAGAAGTCGCACCCGGGCGAGGGTTGGGCAAGATTTTATAGGGGAAGAAGGGAAAGGGGTGTGGTGAATCTGGGACGGCACAGGGTATTCCTTATTTGGTGGTCTTTTCGGGTATCCTGGGGGACCGTTAGTCCCGCCCCTCGAAAGGCGGGAAGGCTGGGCTGGTTTCAAAGTCCCCAGGTCAGTTCCAGGAACTGGGTGGTCCGGAATGTCTCCAGGGCAGTTTCTGGAACTGGGTGGTCCGGAGAATTTTGGTCTGATGCAACCTGTGAATCTGATTGTGTTCCCCTGCCTCGGGCCCGTTGACCTTACATTCACCAATGACACCCCGCTCTCTACCCGCTGGCAGCCTGGGACAAAAACAGGGGGGCGGAGGGAAAGAGTAAAATCTGTCAACTTAAAGAAATATGCACAACCTAAAAGTTGAGCATGATGTTTTATTCAGGGGACATCCTTAGGACTTCAGCCCGGGAGGCAGCATCTCAAATAACCCTGAAAAAGGGCTCCGAGGAGGGGGCCAGGTTCTAGAGATTTTGCAACAAAGGGCAGGTAGTCTGAACATTAAAGATTATCGGTAGTTAAGGAAAAACAGAGATCTCAAGGAATTTAGCGCTTTTCTATGTCTGGGAAGATGCATGAGTCTGGGCTCACTGAAATCATTCCTCTGATGTGCCCCTCAGCCACGTGCGGCCAGCATCCTGTGTTTTCTCATCCTGAGTTTCCCTGGGGTGCGCCCTCGGGGGTGGCTGCAGTCTGACGGCTGCTAGACGCAGGTACTCTTTCCTTCCTGAGTCCCCTCACGGCTCATGGGCTTGCCACTGGCTGGTGGCTGCAAACGCTGATGACTGTGACATCCTTTGCGTACTGATGGGGCAGGAAATATTCCATTTCTCATATCTTAAGAGGGTATTTAAAGAAAGAAATTGATGGTGAAGGGAGAGATTGACACTGGTTTAACATAACCCGGGAGCCACACGCGGTAGGAGGTGTCCTAACCGGAAGTTAAATTTTACGCCTAAGGTCTGATTTTCTCTTAAACAGTCCATCTGGAGGCTAGGCGATTTTGAGATGCCCGGGTCTAAGGCAT
>NW_020173335.1:3511540-3532103 GCF_003031525.2 Neophocaena asiaeorientalis asiaeorientalis
GGGGTGGGGGGGGGGGGGGGGGGAGGGAGGGACGACTGAGAGGGAGGGTCATGGCAGGACTTGCTGTAAACAGAAGTCCAAGTCTGGAAACAGAACTGGGAATGATGGGGAAAAACTGAAGCTCTCAAAACCTCTGGCTTTCCTTGGACAGTGCACAGCCCCGAATACCTACCAGCCTTCCTTCCCGACCCACCTCTAATTCAGTCTCCATGCTGCAACAGCTGTATCTTCCTAAACACCATTGGAATCAACGCATCTCCTTCTCACGTCGGGAGGAAGTCTAGAGCAGGCCTTGGAGTTCCCTTCCCCACCCTCAGCATTGACCCTTCCCCTTCCCTAGGCCTCAGGAGCCAATAACACCGCATGCCTTTGTCCCAGTTCCCTCAATGAGCCAGGCTCCCTCTGGCTTCTAGGGCTTCACACGTGACCCTTCTGTTCTGATGAGAATGTTCTCCCATCCCACATTCACCTGATTATCGCCTATAATAGCTCTGCTCAGAAGCACCTCCCACTGGGACAGCCTCTCTGCCCCCCAGGCCAGGCTAAGTTTCCTGTGTGTCCTGGAGATGCCTGCTCTTCGGTACCCTGTGCTGAAGTGCCTTGTGTCTGGGCCTGCCCACCCTCAGACTCGGTGACAGCATAGCTTTGGTCACTGGCTGGTCCTCAGAACCTTGCACATGCCTGGCACCAATGAGATGTTCAGTAAACTGTCAAGGTTTCAGGGAATGGCTGGAGAGTAAAGTTTACTGGAAGACACAATATTTGACTGTTGAAACTAAAATCAAGAATTGAGGTCCTGGGCTTCCCTGGTGGCGCAGTGGTTAAGAATCCGCCTGCAAGTGCAGGGACACAGGTTCGGCCTTGGTCCGGGAAGATCCCACATGCTGCAGAGCAACTAAGCCCGTGCGCCACAATTACTGAGCCTGCAGTCTAGGGCCCGTGAGCCACAACTACTGAGCCCACGCACCACAACTATGGAAGCCCGTGCGCCTAGAGCCCATGCTCTGCAACAAGAGAAGCCACCGCAGTGAGAAGCCCGTGCACCGCAATGAAGAGCAGCCACTGCTTACTGCAACTAGAGAAAGCCCACGCGCAGCAATGAAGACCCAACGCAGCCAAAAATAAATAAATTAAAAAAAAAAAAAAGAGAATTGGGCTTCCCTGGTGGCGCAGTGGTTGAGTCCGCCTGCCGATGCAGGGGACACGGGTTTGTGCCCCGGTCTGGGAAGATCCCACATGCCCCGTAGCGGCTGGGCCCATGAGCCATGGCCGCTGAGCCTGCGCGCCCGGAGCCTGTGCTCCGCAACGGGAGAGGCCACAACAGTGACAGGCCAGCGTACCGCAAAAAAAAAAAAAAAAGAATTGAGGTCCTTGTTTTCTGAAACAGAACCGGTGTCGGTTTCCCAACAATTCTAGAGTTTGATCCCAGGAGTCATTTGATCAGCTCCAAGGACCTTCGTCTCTGTTCCTGAAGTTGTGTATGGTTCTCTCTTACAGAACTTCTCTTTTTTATTATAAAAATTTTGGATGAGTGTGTTCCCCCAGCAGGCTCTCAACACACGAAAAAGGACATATTTCCTCCGTTTGGGTATTGGGTTACCGCACTGCAGGCATTCAAGTCTTTGCTAATGTTTGATGCACCGTCTCAGGGAAATTAATCCTCTCAGGAGTGTGATCCCTCTAGTGGCTGACCTATGTTACTACAGACTTTTACTTGATAAAACCCTTGCAATGAATCAGGTCAGCCAAATACGTAACAACAGGATTACAGGTCCGTCTATCAGGTTGTTTTTTTTTTTAGTAGAGGGAAGGAATTTTTATTTATTTACTTATTTATTTTGGCTGTGTTGGGTCTTTGTTTCTGTGCGAGGGCTTTCTCTAGTTGCGGCGAGCGGGGGCCACTCTTCATCGCAGTGCGTGGGCCTCTCACTATCACGGCCTCTCGTTGCGGGGCACAGGCTCCAGACGCGCAGGCTCAGTAGTTGTGGTGCAGGGGCTTAGTTGCTCCGTGGCATGTGGGATCTTCCCGGACCAGGGCTCGAACCCACGTCCCCTGCATTGGCAGGCAGATTCTCAACCACTGCGCCACCAGAGAGGCCCCGTCTATCAGTTTTATTTTGTGATGTTAGCAGCATCTTGTCTTTTATACACCTTTTGATTGAGGAGAAGGAACAGGTGGGGAAAAGAATTCACTAATCACACCTAACAAATATGAATTCACTGCATTCTTGATCTCTTAATACATGCCTAATGAGCAATAATAATTCTTTAATTAACACTTAAGAAGAAAACGTGTTTGAGTTTTTGTGAGTATATATATATATATATATTTTTTTTTTTTTTTTTTTTTTGTGGTGGCAGGGACAAGTATATATTTTTAAATAAAACCTTTTTACCATCAAAAACTTAAATAATGTTGTTGTTTTCTGTACATTGCCGTGCGTCTGGTAACATGGACATGCTGACCCAATGATGTACATTTCCTGCTTGGAATCTGTTCAATTGTGGATACATTCACAGGGCTCAGCCTATCAACGTTTGACTTGATGCCATGGACTTCCAAAAAAACCATATTCTCAGTCTCCTCCTGTCTGTGCGACGGGAGCCCACCAATTGCTGAAAACTTATGGCCATTTGATCAAAACCGTTCTTGGCAGTTTTTGCTTTGGCTGCGTGGGGATGGCTCCGATTTGCATACTTGTCACATGTGGCATCAAATGCTTTGCTAGCAGCTTCATGATACCACAATTTACTTTTTTATTTACACTTCTGATATAACTATATCCATAATTACTACGGCTAATTTTGTTTTTAACAAACATCTATCTCAAAGTACTTTGTTGTACTCAAAAGAATTTTTAGGATACCAGTCATGAAAACCAATAGGGCTGGCATTGCTCAAAATACAGTGTTTAAGGCACGTTATATTTTTGTGTCATGCTCAGATGCATAGGCATTTATTTCTTTAGCAAACGTTTAATGATCAGCCATGGGCCTGATTTTGTGACACAACTCCTGTCTCAAGAATCTGAGGAGGGGGCCTGTGGTGAACACGTATGAATTAACACTCATAACCCAGTGCAGTCAGTGGAGTCACGGAGATGCTCCCCCACTCCGGAATCTCAGGGGAGAGTCACGTAACTCAGCACGGAGGTTTCCAGAAGGTTTCCAGAGGGAAATGGTGTCAGAGCTGTGCCCTCACAGGTACATGGACATTAGCCAGGGAGGAAAAAGTGAAGAAAACATTGTAAGCAAAAGTATGAAGGCAAGAAAGAGCCTGACATGCAGGAGGAAATACTCCTTGTTTGGTCTTGCGGGGACCAGATGCCAAAGTTTAAAAAGTGATCTCAACGAGCACCGATAGGGAAATAGGAAAGTTAAACCAAATAAGAGTATTTTACAAGCAGATTACCATTGTGTAAGTGGAACTTAATCCCTTGGGGATTCTAGCAGCCAACGAAGCTTGAACTCAGCGTTGATCCACTTGAGGGACAAAGGAGTTGGGATATTTATACATGAACTTCCACTAGAGACTGGTTAAGAACACTTCTGGCCTCCGTGCAGTTCTGATCACCAAGAAAACACTCAGTCAAGATTTTTGGAATCATGTACAAAAGAATCCTGCTTTTTAAAATGCTAGTTACCAGAACTTGTTAAATGACATATGGACCGATCGCTTTACAAGTGTATATTATTTGTAGCCTACTCTATTTGTTCAGCTCCACTGTTAACTCTCCACATACCTGGTACCATTGTGCGAGTATTGGACCCCAGTTCAAAACGTGACTTCCAGAAGCTACCAGCTTTTCATGAGTTCAGTTCCAAATTATATGTCTGTTCTACACACTAAATTCTATTTTGTCTTCATTCCCCATCATAGATTGCTTTTCTTACAATGAAACTGTCTTCCCCACAAATACAAATACTGATGCTGTATATGGCCACTGTGCTCATGTCTGCTTTGCACTGCGATGCCACACAATCCAGTAAGTAGCGATCCTATCAGCCATTGTTAACACAATGACAACACAGCGGTGATTATGATGGGGGCAGGTGTTACGGCAGATCCATTTTGTAGGTTTATAACTTCTTAACTACTATCATTAAGCGAAAACAAAAAAGACTTTATATATAAACAGAAAATAAAAGGAAGCACTCGGTCAAAAGGTGCATGTGCCGGCGGTCAGAGGTCAGCCCTGGGAAGGCTGGCACGAGGATGGGGTACTATCCGGATCCACTGATGGCCCTTGATCAGCTCATCCGTTCCCCTCACTGCTTCTTCAAGGCGGTGTCTGATCACCACTTCCGATGGAAAGATTCTAGTAGGAAGATGTGTGGAACGAGGTGTTGTCCCTGCCGCATCTTTTGGGCTCAGCTTGCGCACGGCCATCACCTCTGGTGGTCCAGTCCGCTTTCCCAGTGGAGTAACACAGACCTCCCTGTTGCGAGGTTGGAGCCTCTGTGGTTATTACGCCTTGTGAGATGGGGCGATTGCCCGCTCACTGCTATGGCGGGCTGCGGAAGTGACGAAGAGCACGGAAGTTATCTTCTGAGTTTCAGACTCGATCCTTCGCGCTCCATTAGGACACAGCCATCTTGTCTCCGTATGATGACTAATGCCACTTAATTCCTCCAGTGAATACAGGAAACTCCTTTCCTTTACTCTTGGAATGTGGGCCTGGTGAGCCCAAAAGGACCAGGAGGGAGTGATGCTTTCGTAGCATCAATATTGCCTCTGGTAGCTGCTCTCCCCCAAAGCCCAGGATGACGACCACGAGTTTACTAGAGCCTCCCAACCTTCTACCCTTGATTCTGAAACCATATATTTTCACTACCAGGGACACAGCTCCATAGAATGGCCATAGGTTTAAATCACATCCTGAAGGTCAGAGCCTCAACTCTACAGGCTATCATCTTTAAGTTGGCACCTTATTTACTTTTCTCTGAGGCTATTCCAACATTCTGTCAGACCAAGAGCATCCAGGTCAGTCTACATACGATGAGATCAGTGGATTCTATTATCACATGCCCATTGTCTCACCTGCTTTACTTTGAAAAAGGTCCCTTGGACTGAGGTGATGTTTTGTAGGACGTTAGTAAACCAGACACAGTGAGCTTTTACTAGAAGAATTAGATAAAAATAAATATATAGGGCTTCCCTCGTGGCGCAGTGGTTGGGAGTCCGCCTGCCGATGCAGGGGACACGGGTTCGTGTCCCGGTCTGGGAGGATCCCGCGTGCCGCGGAGTGGCTGGGCCTGTGAGCCATGGCCGCTGAGCCTGCGCGTCCGGAGCCTGTGCTCCGCAGTGGGAGAGGCCACAGCGGTGAGAGGCCCACATACCGCAAAAAAAATAAACCTAAGGAAATGGAGAAGGCCAGTATATATATTTTTAAATTTAAGATGTGATTCAGAGAAAGAGGAAGTCAAAACCAAGTGGAGCATTCCAGGTTAAGTTGTGGACAACTAAGGTGTAACAGTAAGGATACAGAAAATCTGAATGACACTCTCAATCACCTTAACCAATAACTGCAAACATACAGTCTTCTCAAATTTGAACAATTACCCAGTTAAACCTTTTATGAGGTCAGCGTTACATTAATGCCAACTCTAGAAAAACGCATTCCAAATAAAGAAAACTACAGACCCTAGGCAAAAAAATCTTTAATAAATCCAGTATTCGCCAAATGAATATAACTAAGGAAACTAAGAAAACTACCAGTAGAAGGAAACTTTCTCAACCTGATAAAAACCCACAGCCAACATCAGCTGTGAGGTGAAAGTCTAGATCCATAATTCTCTGGGATCAGGATGGAGGCAAGGATGCACATTCTCCTCACTTGTAATCCACATCTTACTGGTTATACTAGCTACTGTAACATAGCAGGAAGAAGAAATACATGACATAGAGGTTCGAAAGAAAGAAACAAAACTCTCTATTTGCAGTTTCCTTGGGCTGCCATAACAAATAGCTCAAACAAGGTGGCTAAACACAACTAAATAATTTCTGGGAGCTAGAAGTCTAAAATCAAGGTTTTGGCAGGGCCATGATCCCTCTGAAACTTCTACAGGGAAGACCATCCCTGTCTCTTCCCATCTTCTGGTGAGGCTGTCAATCCCTAATATTCCTTGCCTTGTAGCTATTTAACTCCATAACCTGCCCTAATCTTCACAGGGTGCTCTCTTTGTGCATCTGTGTCTGCACGCGGCCATCTTCCTATAAAGACATCAATCCTATTGGATTAAGGTCCATCCTAATGACCTCATCTTACGATAATTAAACCTGTGAAGACCTATTTTTGAATAAGGCCACATTCACATGTACTGGGCGTTAAGACTGTAGCATGTCATTTGAGGGGAGACTTGAGGGGAGACTTTCAACCCATAATAAGATGACATGATTGTGTACGTAGAAAATTATAAGGAATCCACAAAAGATCTACTCGAAATAGTAAGTGAATTTAGGCAGATCAATGAGATCAATATATTAATACAAAAATTGATATTATTTCTATTCATTAGGAACACACAACTGGAAAAAGAAGTAAAAAGACACAATTCCACTTATAATATTGTTTAAAAACAAGAAAAATTTATGTTGTGAATTTCACAAAATATGTACAAAATCTGTCTACTGAAAACTACCAAACATTGCTGAGAGTAACTAAAGACCTAAATAAATGAGGGATGTGGGTCAGAATATGCTCACAGGCTGAGAGACTTGATATTATTAGGAGGTCAATTCTCCCTAAATTTATCTATAGATTTAAAGTAATCTTAATAAAAATTCCAGCAGGATTTTTGGGTAGAATTTGACAAACTGATTCAAATTATCTATAGTCAAAGCAATTTAAAAAAGGAAAAAGAACCAACCTGGAGGACTCACATTGCTTGATTTCAAGGCTTACTATAAAGCTACAATAGTTCAGAAGGCACAGAATTGGCAGAAAAAGAGAAATACAGGTCTAGGGAACTGAACGAAACGTTCAGATGTGGACCCATACACGTGCTCAATGATTATCAACCAAGGTGCCAAGTTAATTCATTGGGAAAAGTAAAATCTTGGCAACAAAGAGTCTTGGAACAATTAGATATGCATAATGGGGAAACAATGTAATTTTTTTCACTTTCCTCCATACCCAAATGTTAACTTGAAATGGATCATAGACAAAAACTATAAAAATTCCAGAAGAAAACATAGGAGAAAATCGTATAAATCTGAGTAGGTAAAGATTTCTTAGGTAAGATATAAGAAACTTCACAAACCCTGAAATAAACACATGATAACTCGGACTCTATCTAAATTAAAACATTTTCTTTTTGAAAGATACCATTAAGCACCTAAGAATGCTAACCACAGAGTGGGAGAAAATGTTCTCAATTAATATGAGAAAAGACAAAAGACATATCTGACAAAGACAGATCTTGAATACAGAGAGAACTCTCATCATTTAAATAAGAAGACAAGTTGCCCAAGGTGGTGGGGAGAAGACACTTGTGTTCAGTTGCTAGGGCTGTCGTAACCCCAGCAAAGAGCCCAAAGTACCATAGCCTGGGTGGCTTGGACAAGAGAGGTTTATGTTCTCACAGTTCTGGAGATTAGAAGTCCGAGATCAAGGCGGGAGCATTTTTGGCTTCTTCGAGGACTCTCTCCTTGGCTTACACGTGGCCGCCTTCCTGCTGTGTCTCACATGATCATCCCATCAGTTCCCTATCATCAGTGTCTACGTGGGGCAAACCTCACCAAAGCGTACACTTAAAATGCACAAATTAATTGTATATAAATGATAATGCAATGGATTATTTAAATTAAAAACCAATCTGCAATTAAATCTTCCACTCATCCTATTCTAGCTACTGTCATTGCCTTACCACTAAAACTGCTTTTGTCAAGGTCAGCAATGACCTCC
Source organism: Neophocaena asiaeorientalis asiaeorientalis (assembly GCF_003031525.2). Classification (NCBI taxonomy): domain Eukaryota; kingdom Metazoa; phylum Chordata; class Mammalia; order Artiodactyla; family Phocoenidae; genus Neophocaena; species Neophocaena asiaeorientalis. The sequence continues at coordinate 3,519,448 of NW_020173335.1, forward strand.
ATGGTCCCAAATCCAATGTGCTCTTTATCTAATAGTTTTCACAGACGCTAGCCAGTAACCACATTCCTTACCTCTAACAACTGAACACGTACCGTTTCCCCAGCTCTCCTGACATGTCTTGTGTTTGTTACACCTAACAAGACTGGCTCTTCTTAGACCCCTTTTCTCAGTTGTTCTTCTCGACCCAGACTCTACGTATTAGAGATTCTCAGGGCTTCATCCTGGCTACTGTCAATTGTCTCCCAGGACCTAGCACAGTGCCCGATACTCACAGTCAATACTTTTTTGGAAAAAGGTGAAAATAAAATACTGAAAATACAACTTCAGAATGCACCGATATCAATTACAGTATTATGATGCATGACCTGCAAAAGAGTCTCTAAGATGCTAATCGTGGCACCTTAAATCAGTAAATACTATAAGATATTGTACATTTATTTCTCTGTCCGCTCACCCTAAAAACGATTTTGGTCCACATACTCAAACCAAATTTATCCATAATGCATTCCAATTCCTCTTTATGGTTCCTTTTATGTTACAGAGGGAAATAAACATCCAATAAGTGACAGAGCTATGATTTGAGCCAGATCAGACTGTCTCTAGAGCCTACGTACAGAAAAATGTGTCAGCATCTTTAGAGGCAAACAAAAGTTGTAGTTTACTCTCCTTAACAACTCAGCTATTTGTTTGTGTTGTTCCAACTAGCTATATTTTCCTTGAGAAGAGACAGGAAGCATACGACTTTAAACAATTTTTAAAATGCGACGTCTAATTTCCAACGGCAATTCTAAAAAAGGTGGACAGTAGTATTTAAATTTATGCATAATAATGGTTGCTTTTTCTTTCAAAATATGTCCAATAGTCACCATAGTAACAGATACAGAGTCTCCTGTATGTGCCTCCTGGTGTTTTCGACGTGAATAACCGCACGATATTAGATTCAGAGGAAGGCAAAGAACAAATCCATAGCAGAATGTCAGGAGATAAGTTTTAATGATTGTAGTGTTTTTAATTTACATTGAAGTCTAGAAGGTATTAATATTCATTATTATGATATAATGATAAAGGAAATGTTTCCTTTTGTATCTAGACAATATTAATATTAATGCAAACACCATTTGCATATGTATAGAAGACAGAGCCATCAATCAATATCCTTTTCTATTGCTCCATGGAGTTCAAACATCACAGGCTTGCCACTGCAGAGCCACCAGCAGAAGCCAAAGCAGAACTTGGCCACTGTCACTTTGTAACTCATATTCATATGAAAAGATCATGACCAAAGGCAGTATAAAAATCCTGAACTGTTAAACACTTGAAGAATAATTTGGATAACAGTTTTTTCTAAACACATGGAAATTTTGATTATAGGACCCTTATATTTCTCCCTTGGGAGTTTTTTTTTCCCTTTCTTCTTTTTTTAGATTTCACATTCTCCCCCCACCCCCCCAGTAATATTTTGTTTTTCTGTTGTTTTAAACATTTAACATTTTTTAGAGTGATCTATATGCTGCCTCTGACCAGAAAAGTCCTTAAGGTCAAGGTAGACAGATCTCTAAGAAACCACGACTGCTCTGATGTGATGTCCAGCTAAGTAGAAGCTCTCTGGACACAGGTTGTTTCCCTTTAAAGAAAAATAAAGAAGATCCTTTAAGATGTAATTGTCTCCACACAAGGAAGACTATGAGAATGGATTTTTTTTCCAGTAAAAAAGAAACAAAGTGTATATTGAATCGGAAATTGTTGGAAACAGAATCTTGAAATCAACCAGGTAAACTTTCTTTTTTGCAGTTGTAGAAACTAAGGACAAGTTAACTTTTCCTTGCTGTTAAAGTCACAAATCTAATTGTGGTGGAACACAGAACTTCCAATTGTGTGTACTTCTCATCGTAACATGATGGCCTACAATAAATGAACATCCCGCATCAGCATTTGGTATACTGTAAAACATTTTAAAATCTTTCAAAATTAAATTACTAATGAAAGGTCAATCCTAGTTTCAGAAGTATATGCGACCTTTCTCCTGTGAAGTTTTGTGCCTGATGAACTTCAGGAGACACATTTACATGAGGCGGTGCTCGGAGACCCCATACCACGTCAGCTGCGAACGCATCGTTTCAGCATCTGTGGTGAAAGGAACAAGGAAACTATCATAGACGGCATTTTTATTTATTTATTTTCATTGAACTATAGTGGATTTACAATGTTACGTTAGTTTCAGGTGTACAACACAGTGATTCAATTTTTTTATAGACAGTATTTATTTATAAACAGTATTTTTACGTCACAATAAATACAATCCATTTCCATGAACTTAAATCGTCATGAGAGTAATGATATTTTATCTAAGCTCATTAAGGAAGCTTTTTCCATTACTGTGTTATGAATTAATTTATTTCTAAGAATAAAATCTCAGCATGTGTTTTTTAAAAATTGTTTTTTATTGAAATATAGTTGATTTACAATGTGTTAAATTCAGGTACACAGCAAAGTGATTCAGTTATACATTCATATATATATATATACACACACACACACATATATATTTTTTCAGATTCTTTTCCTTATAGGTGTTAAAAATATTGAGTATAGTTCCCTATATGCTGTTTTTAATCATGAAGTGGCATGTTTGGTTCAGTCCACGACAGTTTCTTTATTTTGTAAGACATTAACTCCGAGCTGAGGTCTAATATTTCACAGTAAAATTAATTGCCCAAAGCACAGGAGATGCAAAGTGAATTGTCATTTCATTAAATTACTTTACGTATGAATCTTCATGAACAGCGACCCTTCATTTCCCATTTTAGCTCAGTGGCTCTTGAAATTTCTTCTCCCCAGGCGGCAACAGTCAGAAGTTATTATTTCAAAGCCACATGCTTGCACACACATACATGTTTTCAATTGTGACACACAAATTTAAAATCTAAAATTAAAAAGCAAAGGATTTCATTTGACATCATACTTTCAAAATATGAAGAAGATACTTTCCTAGAAGTTATTTTTCAAAATGATGACATCTAGGCTATAACAGATTGGCTATTAGAGTCTTGTGAACCATCTGTTACATAAGATTTTTCTATCATAACTCTATTTAAACCACTCAGGCAATATGAATTGGGCTGTTTGCCAGGCTTTAGAAACAACCTTGTAATATTGGAATGAGTATTACCATAGGACTTCTGAAAAGACAGATTCTGCATTGCTTCCAGTTTGGGAAGTGCTCACCTGGTCTTCTTTCAGCTCATCAAATAAATAAAATTATATGAATAATTTTCACTTAGGTGTGAGCCTAGAGATTTGTACATTTTGACTCCTGTTTTCCATAATTTAGCTCTTCCGTTTACAAGCTCCGCAACTCTGACTGACAGCCAAGCAAGAAAATGAACTCCACATGGCTCCAGTCTCCGTCACTATGTCGGAAGGAGCTGCTCCCCATTCATTTTTCTTCCATGAAGATTTATCATGGCTGTAACTGCATTTGGCTACTTCATACTTTTGTTAATTTCACTCACCAGCTATTAAAAGATGTGTTCAACACGGAAGTGCACACATGCGAGTTAAGTGCTGTGGTGGGCAGGCGGTCCAGGGGTGGTTGGACTGAAAACCAGAGAGAGAGAGTAGGCACGATTTCTGCCATCAAAGCGTTTACAGTCAATTTCAGGGAGGGTGCATCAGCAAAACTGGAGGATATTATCATTAATTTGGGGGCAGTGGGGCTAAGGATTTGTCCTAGAAAGTTTTTGGAAGGATGAGACTTACCCTGGTGATGGCTCAGTGATGGTGAGAAAAGGAGAGAAGTTAGGGAAAGACTTCTTTATTCAGCCAAAAAAATTACTTAGTGTTATCTTTATTTTAAGACACCATTAATGATAAAATCCTCCACTGAATTAATAACAGCCCTTTTGGAGAGAAAAAAAAGATGTTAGCTTGTACCTCTGACTTCAATGCTTAGATCGTGACTGGGCATCTACACGGCCTCCTGTACCGGTTGGACCCCTTCTGTTAGAGGCAGAGTGATGGTCGAAAGCAGGAACTCGAGAATTAGACTTACCAAGTTCAAGACCTGGCTCTGCCACCTACAGCCCGAGTGGTCTTAGGTAAATCGCTTGGCCTCTCTGTTCTTACTCTGCTTCTCTGTAAATCCTATTGAGCACACCCATCTCAGACAGAGAAAGACAAATACCATGTGGTATCACTTATACGTGGAATCTAAAATATAACACAGATGAACTTATATACGAAACAGACTCACGGACATAGAGAACAGACTTGTGGTAGCCAAGGGGGAGGAGGATGGGGGGGGGCGGATGGATTGGGAGTTTGGGGTTAGCAGATGCAAACTATTATATAGAGAATGGATAAACAACCAAGTCCTACCGTATAGCACAGGGTACTATATTCAATATCCTGTGATAAACCATCATGGAAAAGAATCTGAAAAAGAATGTATACATGTGTATAACTGAGTCACTCTGCTGTACAGCAGAAACTCACAGAACATTGAAAGTCAACTACACTTCAGTAAAATAAATTAAAAAGTAATACACCCATCTTGTATGTTTGCTGTGAGAATGAAGATGTGAGTATACATGAAATCTTTAGAATGGTGCCTGGTACAGTAGAGTTAGCGATGATTATTCGATGAGTGCAGTATGTTAAGTACTGGGGAAAAAGAAGCTGATAAGAAGAGTAAATCAGAATAGACGAAGTTCCAGATTGAGCTATCTATAACTGTGGAGTGAGCATAAGAAAATAAGCAAGGACCAGCAAGTGTGAGTACAGGAACTGCGGTGCATCGGGAGTGTGAGACCCGGTGGGTAAGGAAGAGAAGGTCACGCCCAAGGAGAAGGTTTTTCTTCTCCTGTGGTCAAGGGGGAGGCTCAGCCTTTTAGAGCAGGGATCTAGAGATGAAGAGATGAAGCTGGTAACCTGAGGACAGCTTTCAGGAACATTAAGAGCGGACTGGGCAGAGTGCAGTCTGCAGGGCTTTCTGCAGACTGTAGATAACGCAAGAGGACAGGTCACATCACAGGTGGAAACAAACACACGTGAAGATGACTGGATGCCCCAAATCAGGGGGATCTCACTGAGGGCAGCAATCACGCCTTTTATTTACCTTGTAGCTTCTTGGGTCCAGCAGCACGCATGCATCGAAGCTCCCGACAGATTGCCGTCTTGGTCAAGTCCATGATGACCTCAAGGTTAGAGGTAACAGAAACTCTGTCTCCTACTTAGAACGTTCACTTTTCCCCAGAAACAAGTTAGTCACCTCACTGCCTTTGCTTTTTCCTACTTCTGTCCTTCAGACACTGATGTGAATACAAATTATGATTTTCCCTCATCACGGGCTGTCAGACCCAGGAACACAGTAACGGCGATTTTATGGCAAAAAGTCTTCTCGCTAAGAATCAGGGCAACAGGGCCTTTTCCCTTTGGATGGTTTCAGAAGATTCATTTCGCATTTCTATAGCCACTAAAAAGGCTATTCCATCCAAGACACCGTGATGGTTTCACTGACTGAGTGCCTAGCTCCTGTAGGCTTGGGGCACTGTCCTTTTGATGTGAGACCAGAATCAAAATGATGTATGTTTGTTGTTGGCAGTAGAATTTTTAAGTTACATATTTATGACTAAAACGGTGTGGAGTCATAAAATAAACACCAAGTGCTTAATATAAATGTACATTTCATAAGTCTGAAATGTCTTTTCGGAGACACTCGTGGAGGAATGAAAACGTGATGGTTTAAAGTGCCAGGACCGGAACCAAGTACCCGCATTCCAATTCTGGCTTCAATACTGATGCAGAAAACGCGGCCTCCGTGCACCGGCGCTGAATGGAATCTTGGAGACACAGCTGGGTGAAGTAGAAAAAGAAGAGCTTTAATACTTTTCCAGGCAAAGGGGGACACAGCAGGTTCCTGCCTTTGAAAACTGTGTGTCCCAACCCGGGAGGATTTGGTGAGGAGTTTTGCAGCAATGGCTCCAGGGTGGGGGTGCTGATAAGGACCAGGGTGTGTGCAGGGCCTGCGAGCCTTTAATCTGGCCTCAGGAGGTCTCCTGCCGAGCTTCTGTGCTTCCTGTCTTCTGGAATGAAGAATGCTTCATCTTCCATTTGATGGGGGTTTTAGTTCTGTAAACAACTCAAAGACATTGTTCTGTGCATCCCTGGAGGGGGAACCGGGACCCTGCCCCAAGGCTGCACCATTGTTTCTTGACTGCGCTTCCCTTGTCTCTGCATCTCCTCCCTTCCCTGATGAGCAACTGTTTGAACCTCCATGGGAAGGCCATGGACGCTGGAGCCTGCTACCTACAAACAAGAAATGGGGGACAGAAAGGCTTCCTAGACCAGGAGCCCCGCAGGGTCCTGCTTGGTTTTGCTACTCACAAACACGTGACTCTGGTCAAGTTACAAAGCCTTCCTGGGGCTCGGTTTCTCATCTTTAAAATGGGGATTGTATTAATAGTTACGCACAGAGTTAATTAATTTATCCATCATTTGTAGAAACTCCACTGTAGAGTACTTCATTGTGGGCATTTCAATCAAAAAGGTAGTCATGTGATAACAGCTCTGCAAGATGTAAAGTGAAAATAGGCTGCTATACTTCACAGGCTAGGTGACGGTCCATTCGTGTACCAGACCACACAGCTTCTGAGGGATGGGACATTGCTTCCCCCTTCAGGGCTGAGATCAAATTCAAACAGAAATCTAGGCAGCCAGGAGGAAAGAGGTATTAGGAAGTGCTCTGAATTCCTAAAATAGTGTTTTTTAACAGTCCCATAGTATAATCGCTTGCCTCAGTAAGTGTGAAAAATAGTGGCTAGAATAATGGGCCAACACTCACATTTTTGTTTGGTTTTATGTGTGTCTACAAAGTCATTCAAGAAAGAAAAGAAAGAATGAATTGTTTTCCACACTAACTGTCTGATGGGACAAATATTGATACCATGAGTGTCTTTTGCACTTGTATATCCCTTCAGATACGAACGGAATTTATTTCAGGAATTAGAATTTCATTTGAAGACTTTTGCTCGCCTGAGGGCTTAACAGGTCGCTGGTTAGTTCTTGCCTTTGGGCTTTGAAAAACTCCAGCCTATCTAAAAATACCTTCACAAAATTATTAATGCAGATGCAAATTTGCCTTGCCATAGGGCTTTAAGAAAACACCGTAGACCAGGAATTTTGAATTAGAAACACGTGGAGGGATACACACAGGAATGGTAGGCGTGAAAGAAGCCTAGGCTCTGACACCTAGAGTTCGTCATAAATTCATTCTTCCAAGGGAACAACTGGGAAAAGAGTGTATTTCTTCCCAGCCCTGATGCTGTAATTCGGTAGCAATCATGAACAGCAAGAGAGGAATGAGAACTCCTTCCCCTTTGTCCTCAAAGACAAGGAGATAGATTCTTTGACATAACTGCCCACAGACGGTGCAGACTGAGGCATTCCCTGGATGACTAACTTGGCCAGGATAAACAGGATGCCCACGCCTTGGGTGGGCTTCGACCCCAGGCCGGCCTTAGTCACCACACTACCTCCAGTGACCCAGATTCAGTCTGGCTCACATCTTTTACTTAGGCTGTTCCACAAAGATGCTAGCTGTCTCGGCACTGTGCTCTTGAACACGTGCGAGAGTTTGTCTACGTACGCCAAGGTCTACCCCAGATCAAAGATGGGGAGGCCAGTCGTCATGAAGAAAACTTTGGGAAACATGCAAAAGCTTCACGTGGGAGCGCTTTGGTCCAAAATCCAGGGCCTCAGAGTGTCGAATGAAACGCACTGGTGTCTAAGGGGAGTCAGGAGACAAAGGTGACCTGTACCTGTCACCGGTAGTGTCACCCCAGGCAAATTCTCCATTAATTCTCCATCTCTCTGCAGTAACATGGGGGAAACTCTGGCTTTCCTCAAAGGACTGCTGGGAAGATGAAATGAGAAAATATATTTCAAGATATCTAACAGTTCCTGGGACATGACAGGTGCTTCACAAAGTAAATCTGAATCTGAATGATTCTCCCCTCACTTTTACTTGCCCTGGTTGCCTTTCTGTTTAACTAGCAATCTGCAGAGAAAGGCATGCTTTTTACCCTCCTAATTTCACGAAGGACCAGTAAAAGATAATCCAGACAATGAGCAAGGACAGACTGTGGTCCGGGAAGATGGGGAAAGCATCAAAGCCAACTGTGCCCCTAGAAATAAAATTTGGGAAATAAAACGATGCCTTAGGATGTCGCCAAGGCTGTTTTAGGATAGACGAGGGCAGGCACTTTTCTGACCATAAAGATGACAGACGGCTGAGAGCAGTAATCACAGTAGAAAAGGGTTCTGACAACTCTTTGAACTATCCTGAACTTCAAAAGCAATCGAGGGATCCTTGATGTAAGATGAGTTAAGCTCTCTGTCTCTGCCTGCTAACAAGCGGCACTCTTTTCACATTCGTGAAGCTGTATACTAGGCTCTGGGCCCCTTACATGAAGGCTGACAGCCAAGGAAAGACTGCCCTTGAGACAATGATCACAAAGTGAGAGGGTCCTTCTCTCATGACCTCTGAAAGAAGGGGCTCACTGTCTGAGAAAGGAAGATCCGTGGCCGTGTCTTGAGTTCTTTACTACGATTTCTCACCACGTGGACAGAAGCCTTCAGAGCCTACACGATTTCGGGGGAGAGAAAAAGGACATTTATTGACCACGGGATATGATCAAACACAGTGTTTGGTGGTTGTCCGAATTTTCAGGGGGCGTCCCGATCTCAGGATTGTTCCGGATGCCACCCGTGGGACTCTGTGGAACAGCAGATCGGATGTCCGTGCTTGGCTAATGACGACAGAATTTCCTTACGATTTACAGCTCACTTATGTACTGTACTATTTTTCTTTACCTCGGAACCACACCTGGCATCTTTTGATGATACCAAACAGGTATTAAACATGAAAAGGTGGCTACCCACGCGTAACTTATTGTTTTCCTGAATTCAATACAATTCCTGACACTTGCCTTAGTCAGTGGTTTCCAAACTCTTTTTTCTCCCTTTCTTTCTGGTTATCAGTAGAATTTCTCTTTCCCAACCAGGATCGTAACAGGTGAAAGAGAACTACCGTGACTGGATGGACTTGGGGAGGAGCACCTACTCATCCCCTGTTGCCAGCCTCCAGGCACCTCTGAGTTGAGGCCCGGAAATTGGTCCTAGTCCTGTATCATCACAGAAGCACGATTAAGTTGAAAAAGAATTGGCATCACTAGCTTAGAGAATGGAAGAATTCTAAGAATTCTCAATTCTCCATATACACTGGAGACAGACTCCACTGTAAACGTCTCCTGTAAGGAAAAGGGGCAGAGAGGATTCTAGACCAAGGTTGTGCTGTTTGCTAGCAGTGAAGCCAGCCTAAGTCCGGGGTCTCCCGTCTCCCGGTGAAACAATCTTTCGCTGTGGTGGCTCTGAGTTGGCCAGGGCTCCTCTTTCTTTGGGGCTGTTTCTGGCTCCTTACACGCTCTGGGTTCTGAGTCAGACAAACACTTCTGAGATTTTGACAAAAAACCTTTGCACACTCAACCGTGATTTCCGGAAGGAAAGAGCAGCTTGAGTTCAATGGGCAAAGCCACCTCAAGGCCTGTCCTTATCCCCCGTTTCTCTGGGCCACACACCTTTAGCTTCCCACCTCTGGACTCCCCTCCCTCAAAAGGCCACAATGAGAAAGTACATCTGCTCCTCTGAGAGCGGGCCCCTACACAAGCCTCTACCGTTTGCCTCGGCAGGCAAGGCTTTCTGATTCCAGCTGCACATGGGGAGGTAAGGGGTGACTGATCTAGATAAACAAAATATAAGGAAGAGTGTATTTTCTGTTTTTAGGGTGGAAAAACAGAGTATTAATATATCCTGAGATGTCTGAAGAGAGCGAGGTCATGTGTTTCTCGGGGTAACTGGAGAGACTGGAGAAAGAAAAGCATGATTCTGAGAGAGATTTTACTGCACTTCTTCTTTCCCCCAGAACAGTCTTTATTCCTGCTGTGATCTGTGGGCATTCACTTTGCTTACTAACGACAGCCCCAGCTCCCAGCCTCATTTAAATGTGTATAGAAGTGTTGCTGGGCTTCCCTGGTGGTGCAGTGGTTAAGAATCCACCTGACAATGCAGGGGACATGGGTTTGAGCCCTGGTCCGGGAAGATCCCACATGCCACGGAGCAACTAAGCCCATGCACCACAACTACTGAGCCTGTGCTCTAGAGCCCACGAGCCACAACTACCGAGCCCGCGAGCCACAGGTACTGAAGCCCGTGCACCTAGAGCCCATGCTCCACAACAAGAGAAGCCACCGCAATGAGAAGCCTGCGTGCAGCAACGAAAACCCAATGTGGCCAAAAATAAATAAATAAGTTTATTAAAAAAAAGAAAAAAGAAGTATTGCTAGTCATTCTAGAAAGTAGTGGACGCTTCAGTTCATAGCAGTCTGAACTTCAGAAACTCCTACTCACTCACCTGCCACTAAAATACTGAAAAGTTCTGGGAAAAGTCAAAATCGTTTTGCACGTGTCCCTGTGTGTGTGTGTGTGTGTGTGTGTGTGCGTGTGTGTGTGCGCATGTGTGTGTGCGCGCGTGTGTGTCAGGACTGGATCAGAAGAAGAGCAAGAAAACTTGTAATATTTGATTTTCTGGGCAAAATATACGGCCCCATGGTTCCTGCCCTCCTGAGTGGTAAGTGATTAGTTGAATGGATAGTTGGCTTTAAATCTTATTTCATTCCAAAAAAAAAAAGTTAATAGCGATACCCACCCGCCCTCCCCCCAAAAATGATCATTGCTAATAACTGAGTACCTTCCGGCATGTTCCTGATCAGGCATTTGTAGGTGGCACTCCACACATATTCAGCCGGAGTGGGCACGCCTGCCGAAGGTTTAAGAAAACACGAAAACCACAAAGAATGTTCCCAATTATTTTCTCCTGGTGGGCGGAACAGATGCCTTTCCTCAAGGAAAATGCTTTAGGCCAAAACAAAGCCATATTCATTCAGAATCTATTGTTTAGTAACTGTGCAGACTCCCGGTTATATAAAATTTACTTTCGATGCAAGGATCCCACTTTCCTAGGAAGGATTTATAAGCAGAATGGAGCAGAGGACGATACAGTGTTAAAACAATCAACCTTGCCAAGGCCAAGGGCAGTTCAAGAGACACTAGTGCAAGGACACGGAAGGGAACCTAGGCAATGGAGATGTGGGCGGATTTGCTCTGGAGTCCTGCAGGGGCACCCGGCTGGCTTTATTTATAAGGCCAGTGCCAAAGCAATCTGTAGACTATGGATGAGGTGAAACGCAGAGGTGGAGGATTATTCTAGATCGTGTGTAACTTTTCAAATACAACCTCCATGCTGAAAGTCCAGGGTGAACGTAAGTGACTCCAATCAAGAAACCTGTCAGTTTCAGTCACAAGTGTTTCTTTATGAGCTCCCTGGGCCAGGCACTCTTCTAGCCAATATGAAACGATACAAAAGAAAGGGTAGTCATCACCCTTATAATCTCGTGAGAGCAAATGGATTAAATCTGTACACACACACATATACACACACGCTACGTGGGTGGTCATCAAACTCAACGATATAGACATATAACAGCGTCATTTAGAAAAATCCTGATAAGGAAATTAAAAGTACCGAATTCGAAAAACCGGGAAGCGATTGGTTTCAAGACAAATAGATTAGAGTGTGTTCATAAAGCATGTCTTCTACATACCGAATCTCCTTAAGCTATTAAAACAGGGAACTCTCCCCCAGATCCACTGCGCAAATATGGATTCACACTGGCCTTGAGGGGCTGCTCAAGTGAAGACACTACCAAGGCCTGTGTCTGCTACACTGCGGCGTCTTCACCGTCAGAGACTGGGCTTTCCTTACCGGCCTTAACATCCTGCCCTCTGAAGACAGAAGTGGGGAAGCAGCAAGAATGAACCCATGGGAGAGGTGAGCAAAGGCCTCAAAGGGGAATTGAGCCTCGAAGAATTTTAAGAGGGGAAAAAAGAGAAGAGAACTAAGATGTTACAAGCAGAGAGGTGAAGTTGGCTGGGCTCGGTGGGCATCCGAGCAGAGGAAGGGGGCTTACCACGTTCAGCGGGAAGGCTCCGCCCCTAGTTGGGTCCACGGTGGGGGTGTCCCCGCCCAGGCGTCCCTGGACCTTTCCCAGGGCGGCTCCCCTACGTACTCACCGAGGGCCTAGCCGGGCCGGGAAGGGCAGCTGGCTCCTTCGGCGGGAGCCCTGAAAGTACGCCCGTATTTCAGCTCGCCCCTCGGGCTCCATCCTTCACCCGGCCTTACCTGGTCCTGTCGTTCGCCTCGGTTCTTTGACAGGAGGTGGGCGCTCTTTGTGCTTTGCCTGCCCTGGCACTTGCTTGACAACTAATTTGAGGCAGGCTTCACGAGGTCAGAGACTTTTGCCTGGTTGCATGTCTGCAGCTTTAGAACAGTGCCCGACTCAGGAGGCATTCGGTCCCTACAGTGTTTGTTAAAGGAATAAATGGTGTTCTATCCCGGCCATTTGTCTTTACTTTTTTCCACTCCCTGCTTCAGAGGGCTGGAAGCTGGAGGCAAAGACCTCCCTGCGTTCCGGCTTCCCTTCTTCCTCGGGCGCAGAAAGCCTGGCCGAGGGTCGCAGCCCGGCCCTCTGGGGACGGGGATG
>NW_020173335.1:3532331-3572375 GCF_003031525.2 Neophocaena asiaeorientalis asiaeorientalis
GGGCAGCCTGAGTGTCCCCGCAGGCGCCGCCGCAGCGCGGACATGCTGGGAGCTCTGGGGGGCGTCAGGGCCAGCGCGCTTGCAAGACCTCTCGTCGCCGGAGTCCTAAGTTCGAGAACTGCCTCTAGACCCGAGTCCGACACGAACGCGTCCTGGCATGTTTGACTCTCCTCCGAGCTTTTTGCCCTGGGGAGGGGTGTCCCAGGACGTGTGTCAGCCGCATTAATTGAAGCGCTCGCGGTGGAAAGGCATCAATTAATCAGTAAGTAGATAGCAAGCCAAGAGGTCGAGGGGCCCCGTGGACGTGTGCTGGGGGGAATTAAAAAAGTGTATTTCTCTTGTGCTCTTTTTTTTTTTTTTTTTTAATGTGCCTTTGTACTCCTGAAGCCCTTACCTTTCTGGTGGTGTGTTTTTCTATGCGATGGTGAGTGACTGCTAGTTTGTGTGTGCTGGAAACGACTTAATCCTGCATAGGAAATGAGAATTACTTTCACCTTTCAAGTGTACCTGAAATGTTTAGAAAACTCTCAGATGCAAGTTCCCTTGGGCTGGGATCGCACAGAGCCGGAGAAAGGCTCCTTTCATAAAGCCAGGGCTGCTTCAGGGTGTGTAATTTGCTTAGCCTCTGAACCCCATATGATTTACATCATTCAAGTTCTAAACGCTTTTGCTCTTGATCTAACATTATGAAGTCATTTTTGAGACTACTTTGTAAATAGAAATTTTATACTGCACATGAAACCGCAATGTCCATGCAGGCTGTCTAAAATTAGAATATTAAACACCCTGTTTACAAGTGGCGGCTCTCGGTGTTATTTGAAAAGAAATGTACATGTTTTTACTGCTTTGTATGCCATCTGTTCAGAATGCAAGAAGGCTGTCACTTCATGAACCGTGCGAAGCGAACGTGAGCCGCGTGTGCCGGAGATCAGGATGCCCTGAACTGTGTTTTTAAGTCACAAGCAACTTTTTCTGTAGGTTTTGGGGGGGGGGCGGTGTCTCAGAGCTTCAAGTTTGGATTGAAATTCTCCAGAGTGTTCACATTTAAGAAAGCACAGAAAGTTCTAGAGTCCAAAAAGAGAGAAAATAAGGATTCCTGGGACCTTGTAGCCGTTATCTGTACTCGCTGTTTGGGCAGCAAGACAAGGCAATCACATTTATCAGCGGATGGTACTGTGGTTGCTTCTTCCGACTTGGTGATGCGATGGGACTTGGTGATGCCATGGGACTTGGTGATGCGATGGGACTTGGTGATGCGATGGGACTTGGTGATAGCAGGAGACGGATCAGACCAACCTCTGTTCTTTATCACGTAAAATAAATGCCCAGTTCAAAATATCGCTTCTGACTGGACCAGGTTTCCCCAAATGACCATGCACCGTATCCCTGGCTCCTGGTTTCTGTTTTTTTTTTAATTTTTTCCATCCCAGGTCCTTTCTCCTAATGCTCTGACTTACTTATCAGGCCTGTCCTGGCATCTCTCATCTTCCCGAGTCCCTTCGCGACTTGTACTTGTCATTGTCCTCTCCTTGCCTTTCTTTCTTGTGGTCCACGTGCCATCGTCGCTTTGTAACGAGGCCCAGAACTTTCACCGGGGTCTTTGGCCACTTTCCGGGGTCGATTCACCCCCCTCCTGAGAAGTGGGTTCGTGAAGCCAGGCCACACACATTGTGTTGCCGTCAGAGGCTGGGCCATTTCCATTCCTAAGATGCATGATGCTAAAAATAGCCGGGTGGTTTCCTAATCTGTGTGCAGAGGACTGGTCTATGTTTAGCCTTTGGGAGGGTTGGCAGCCGGAAGTAAGTGGAGGTGGAGGAACCGCTCACCTTGGGTGCTCAGCCTGAGAAGCGGGGCGGCCAGCGCTAGGGGGCGGTGTAGAGCTATCTTCCCGCGCATGGAAGGTTCCAGGATGCGAGGGTAACAGGTGGGTGCTGAGGAAGATCCCCCAGGAAAGTGAGCGGCTTTGCTGGAACTTTCTCCTCTTTTTGTGGCTTTCAACTTTTCCATTCCATCATGTGGGCATTTTTTCTTTTTTTGCCCTCTTACTGAATTATGATTGGTTTCTGATTGCCCTGTTGCTTCTCTCAATGTAGATGAGAGTCTAATTCCCCCAGTACAGACCCACCTGAGGGTACCACATAGAAAACGCCATTCACCCAGTCTGTGCACTGTGTCATATTCAGAAAGGTCTTCGCAGAAGTGCTAAATGTGAGATGTCCAAATTGATCTGTTGTGACAGTCGGAGGTCATTCTGTCCACCATTGACCACCCCCCTCCCCGATGGATGGTTACTCTCTTCCCTGGAGAATTCCAGAGTCTCCTGTGGGGTTGACTCCATCAGATCCCCAGGCCTGCTTAGTTTCAAAATCAACTGGGTGTCCTGAGCCCTGTCAAACATGGAAATTGATTGCTCTAACCGATGCTGGGCACTTGGATTTAGACCGGGGCAAGGGAGGCACTTCAAAATTAGGTGTGAGGGGTCAGTGTCACTTACCCTGTTTTAGTTAGTTGTTTCTCTCCTCAAAACTCTGTTGCAGTTTTTGCCACTTTACTGGAAAAATAATTTTATCCTCCAGTACTATGAGGTGCCTTTGTGTCTTTTTTTTTTTCTTTTGGTCTCGCTGCGCAGCTTGTGGGAGCTTAGTTCCCAGACCAAGCATTGAACCTGGGCTCCATGAGTGAAAGCACGGAGCCCTAACTAACCGCTGGACCACAGGGAACTCCCGCCTTTGTGTCTTTCATTCTTAATCTGACTGCTGACAATGAAGTCTCACATATCCACCAAGGATCTGCCCCCAGATTTAACGTAGAGAGGGAGATGGAAGATGAGAACGCCGACGCAGGTAGGGTTTCTGGCCTGGACGCGCTGTACGGCCATGGGGAAATGAGTGTGGTCTGCATGCACTCCTTTTAGGAGAGGACTCCTCCCAGGAAATGGGCGCGTTCTGGGATGCTGCTTCCGGGCTGTAGCAGAGGGAATCAGGCGCGTCTCCAGCGAAACGGAACACAGCTTACTTTGTTTACCGCGTGTGTTTAGCCCCAGTAGACGCCAGTCACAGGGTTGTCGGTGGGATGAGGCCTCACCCACCTTGTGTCCCTGGGGAGGGATTTTAATTTACCCATAGCCCTGAAACATGCTTCTGACTGTTCTATTAGCTGTTGTGAGTGTAGATTTGGGATATGTCTCTGTTGATTAGGGTTTTCCTTACGAACGTTATTTTAAAAAATTTAAGTGCAGTTGATGTATAATGTTAGGTAAGTTACAGGTGTACAATGTAGTGATCCATGATTGTTAAAGGTTATCCTCCGTTTATAGTTACTGTAAAATATCGGCTACATTCCTGTGTGGTGTAATATATCCTCGTAGCTTATTTTCAACATAATAATAGCGTACCTTCTAATCCCCTACCCCAGATTGCCCCTCCCCCTTCCCTTTTCCCACTGAGCATCGTTTATTGTTTGCGCACTTGTCCTCAAGGGCTTCTGTGGCCTGTGTGGCCATTTACTTTGGGGACAGATGGTCCCCTGGTGCCTCGCTCAGTACGTGTGCCTTGTGTTTACGGCTTTTCAGTGCGTCTCTTTCAGTGCCAGCTCACCCCTCCTCCCATTGCCAGTGTGCCCATATCCACTCCCCACCCCTCTGCCCTAGGTAGCAGCTTCAAAGCTGTATTTGACTGCAAGGCAGATCGCCACAACCTTTAGAATAGTGTCCAAGAGTACATAGCTCTGCCCGAGGACCCAGGGGACTTTCCTGTTGGTCTATAAGTTGTCGTGCATGACCTTTGTGACATTTATTTTTGTTATCTAGAGGGGTTTTTTTGTGTTTTTTAACTTCCTCCTGGTTCTCTGCTCTGTTTGGGGTAGTTGAGGAAGTTGGAGAAGCGAAGCACCATTACGTAATGATGAATATTGCTTTTCACCATAGGTGACAAAAAATCCCCCTTCTATTCTATGGTGACATTTCCTCTTCTCCCAGCTGTTACCTTCTACCCTTAATCTTATAAACTTGGTGTTTACCTCTGAAAGGTAATTAGAAAGTAAAAAGGTCTGTACGAAGCCTCAGGGACTATATATCATTTGTTGAATAGTTGTAAATAGATGCTGGGGGCCGACTCTACACTTTCCTCCTTGGTGTATTTTGTAGTGCCCTGTGTCGGGCACCAACGTCTTAGCTTGGTTTATTCTTAGTTCATCCTTCCTGAAACTTATTCCTTACATATCTTCTTGACATTCTCTTCTACTACATGTTTTTTTTTCAACATTTTGGTGCAAAAAATTGTTCTATCTATAAACTTGCACACTTTTTGTAGAAATAGAAATCTAACGATAATGTGATGTGTGTTAAATAAAAGATAATTGAATCAGTGCATTTGTAATGTCCACCTTCCCCCCGAAATGTTCCCAAGGCTGCTAAACATTTCCCTAGATGCTTCTTTTTTTTCTAAGAAATTTTATTTTATTTTATATCAGAGCATAGTTGATTAACAATGTTGTGTTAGTTTCAGGTGCACAGCAAAGGGATTCAGTCGTACGTATACATACATCTATTCTTTCTCAAATTCTTTTCCCATTTAGGCTATTCCAGAGCACTGAGCAGAGGGGAGGTTTCTGTTTGTATCAACCAACATGGTAGAAGTCGTAATAAAAGTCCCTTCATTTACTTGGCCTGCTTTCGATGCCTCTGATGGTTCTGTTTGCAAGTGTTATCTGTAGCCAGAATATCTCTGTATGACGCCATATAATTTCTGAACGCTCGTTGGTTAAACAGTCTCTGTGAATTATTTTTCTCTACCACTGCCTCCACCTGTGATTTTTTTCCCTCGCGTCCCCCTTCTCTGTCTCCTGAGGATACGTCTAGTGGTCGATTTTTGGCTGCTAAGCACGGGGTACGACCACACCCATTGTGGAAATACTGAAACATCGCCAGTGGGTTGAGAAGGAGCCTGGCCACTCCTCCAGGACAGATGGAGCATCTTTGAGCAGAAGCCACAGCGTTAATGCCTGGCACAGCTGGGGACATCGGGGACACTGCTCCAACCCTGCTGGCCTCCTTCCTGATGGATCCCTCCTGCGCCTGCCACACTGATGCTTAAGCCTTTTGACACTTTCAGCTATGGACAGTTTAGTTCACAGGGGAGTTAAAACTCCTGTCTCTTCTCCCCATTGCTGGGCACTCGGGCCCGACCCACCTGCAGCTTGAAGGACCCGGAAAGAAGAAAGGGTACAGCCTCCTTCAAGCCTCCTTCCTGCAGCTTCTTTGCTTCGAGCCTGTCAAGGGTGGCGGCCTGGGGGTGAGACGCGGCAGGGGACGTGGCACGCGTGGCGTGGGATTGCAGCCCTCAGGTGCCTGTTCCTGGTTCCCCAGGCAACACCGGGCAGCTGCTTTGGCCTGGGTACCACCTTCCTGCCATCTGGGTTAAAGAGACCACCTTCTCTGCGAGGTCTTTTTTCTAACCGCTTTCATTAACCACCCCTGTTTATCACGTCAAGGGAAATTCACTGCATAGCACTTACCACTGTGATATTCTGCTTGTTTATTGGTTTATTTATTGTCTCCCTGCCACCCCTGTAGAATGTAAGGCCCCTGAGAGCGTGGCCCTGTCAGACTTGCCCTTTATGGGTGCGCCGGCGCCTGGAACGAAGGGTGGCATAGAGTAAATATTTGTTAGACGGTTCTGGATGCGGTGCCTTGCTTAAGCAGGACTCTGGTATTGCCTGGAACAGCAGCCCGTCTTGGAAGGTGGCTTTCTGATACTGGAACTTTCACCATTGCTTGACTTTTTGCAAAGGAAGATGCGCTTGCTTATTGGTTGCGATGGGAGCCCCCAGTGAGGGTTCTACTTTGTCATCTTGGTAAATGTACCACGTGACCAGGAGCGTGTGTACCAAGCCGGTGGGTAGGTTTTCTAGAAGCGGTGCTAGTTACTGTCTTAAAAGTGCCACGGGGCTGTGCACCTCTGTAGTGCTGCAGCTGGGTCGCACGCATGTGATCTGGACCCAGGACTGCGCGGAATGGTGAGGTTGAATGGCTGACACACTCCAGCATCAGTGTGCTTCCCACCTTCTGCTTGTGGCTCACGGAGAACGTGCACAGGATAGAAATCCGCAGTAATTCTGGCAGGTGGACCGTCAGGGCCGGAAGGGTCCCAGGAGTCCGTCCACAGCGATGTGTACCGTGAGGCGTAGACCACCGAGGTGACTTTGTCAAGGTCGCGCTGGAGGGTAGCCGGGTTCAACGGCTTGTGGGCTGATATGTTTTCCTTCCATGGGAACCAGTGAGGCAAATGGCGTTCTAGTTTCAAAATTCCAACACTTGGCATAAATGCATTTCTTTACCGTTCTGGGAGGTTTTGTGCTTTGGGGGTTGTAAGGGCAGCTTGGGCTCCCTTGATCCTGAAACATTCTTTACGGGCACGCTAAGGACAACAGTCTCGGAATAACCCTATTAACGACGCAGAGCAGATACTCTGGCCAAGGTCTACGGTAACACCTCTGTTGGGGTAGAAATCCGCCAGTTTGGCAAATGACTTGAAATACTTCCTTTAGAATTGTTACTGTGATGGGCTGGGATCGAATTTCCAGCGGGTCCGTGGATGAACAATGTTGATTGGCATATTTTGCCATATTTCTTGATGCTGAGGGGGAAGGTTGACATGGGAAAGCTTGGTTCCACTGGGAGGTTTTCTTTTCTTTGTTTCTTTCTTTCTTTTTTAACAATTTTGAACATTTTATTTAGCAGGATGTCTCAGTGGTGAAGTGCCGTAGAAGTGAGTAAATAAGCATGGTTTAGTGAGCTCTAGAACGCACAGCCTGTTATTCTTTTGCAATGGATGTAATGAGTGACTTTAGCCTTTATTTACCCTATATTATACAGGGCATTCTATTCAGAGGTTCAGACTGCTCTTAAATCAAGAGCATCAAGGAGATAAATTCGTAGCTGTGGACTCGAACAGCTTGCCTAAAACAGAATTCATTTACCTTTGTAAAAAAATTTTGTTTACAGAGTTCAGAATCTGAGAACAAATGAGCTACAGTTATAAAGAGGAGTTATGTTAATTACGTTTATCCTTAAAGCCAAGTTCGTAAGCGTGATGTTTTTGGTAGCATGAGCTCATTCTGTGGTTTAGGTCGGGAGGATACATTTCAGATGGAGTTCAGCCCCTCTTATCTGCCATCTGCCTTCACGTCGGGCTCTCTGCCCCACCTTCAAGTGGTTATTCCCAGTCCCCTGGTGATGGGGCAGCCTCCCCCCTTGGACATCTGCCTTGGTGCAAAGCCAAACCATCTTTGCCAGGCTAGCTTCACTAATTTAGCTTTCGTGGTGTTAGGCTTAATTCCTTTTTATTTTCAAACTGTGATTTTTTTTTTTTTTTTTTTTCGGATTTGGCATTTTCCCCATTGAAGAGTAGTTGAACCATCTCTCAGTTAAGGGATGGTGTGTCGGGTTGTTGCAGTGTCTGGGGGCGGCAGGCAAAGCGGGTGTCTGGCTCTTTGAGAGAAAACACCATCCCCAGACAGCACGAGGCCCGTCGATGGTAGCCAGCGCAAGGACGCGGCTTTGCGTTGCACCTGTATACGCTGCGCGCTGATGAGAAGCCGGGACGCGCTCCCGGGAAGGGCAGTATTTGGATGCCGCCACGGGGGGCGATTCAGTGGGACCAAAGGGTCCCTGGTGGGTCTCTGGTCTTGTGATGTTGATGATGACTCCCCGAGAGCCCGCTGGGTGCGGCGCTGGTGCTCAGTGTTTGCAGACAGTCCACAGTTCATCTCTGTGACCCCCCGCCCCCCTCCCCCACCGTGCGCTATTGGGAGGAACACCGAGGCCAGGCTGGCCAAGTAGCCAAGGTCGCACAGCTGGTGAACGTTTGGACCTGGCTCTGACTACAAGCCAGGACTCAGCCACGCGCCTCCCCCGTCATGAGTTAATGGTCTAACGTTTTATTAGAACATTGTTTTTAAACAGCAGTTTATGAGCTTGTGCTCTGTGCTAAGCTCTGCCCGAGGTGCCGGGTACGCAGAGAAGGAGATGCAGCCCTTGCCCTTGCGAAGCGCTGTCCGAGGAGGATGGCAGCTCTGGAGTTTATCTCCAGGTCTGTTGGTTCTGGGCTCCAGGAGCTGTGGGAACGCAGAGGGCTTTACCGTGACCCCCCCGGATCCTCTGGTGATGGACCAGGTGGTGGATTCCGCGCGGAAGAGAAGTGCATGGAGAAAAGCTCCCACGGGGGAGATGACATACTTTGAAGTGGGCTTGAGAAGGGAGAAGAGGAAAGTGTTCTAGGCCGAGGGGACAGCCTGCAGCCCAGGATGGAAGCAAGTCTGGGGTTGAGGATGAACAGAGGCAGGGGAGATGTAAGGCCCTGGTGCTGTGTGCAGGGCAGCTCAGAAGCAGAATCCAGGAGAAGGTTGTCTTTACTCTGCAAACAAGAAATGCTGGAGAGGGTGTGAAGAAAAGGGCACCCTCTTGCACTGCTGCTAGGAATGTAAATTGACGCAGCCACTATGGAGAACAGTATGGAGGTTCCTTAAACAACTAAAAATAGAGCTACCATGTGACCCAGCAATCCCACTCCTGGGCATATACCCTGAGAAAACCATAATTCAAAAAGAGTAATCTTTATAATAAAATTACTTAATTTAAAACATAATTCACAATGTTCATTGCAGCTCTATTTACAATAGCCAGGACATGGAAGCAACCTAAACGTCCATCGACAGGTGAATGGCTAAAGAAGATGTGGTGCATATATACAATGGAATATTACCTAGCCATAAAAAAGAATGAAATAATGCCATTTGCAGTGACATGGATGGAGCTGGAGTCTGTCATACAGAGTGAAGTCAGACACAGAAAGACAAATATCATGGGATATCACTTATATGTGGAATCTATTGATTCCATGTAAAAAACGATAGAGGTGAACTTACTTACAAAACAGACTCAGACTCACAGACATAGAAAAACAGCTGAAGGTTACCAAGGGGGAAAGTGGAGGAGGGGTAAATTAGGAGTTTGGGATTAACAGATACACACCACTATATATAAAATGGATAACCAGCAAGGACCGACTGTAGAGCACAGGCAACGCTACTCAACATCTTGTAATGACCTATATGGGAAAAGAATCTGTAAAGGAATACATATGTATGTATAACGGAATGACTTTGCTGTACAATTGAAACTAACACAACATTGTAAATCAGCTTTAATTTAAAAAAAGGAAAGGTTGTCTTCATGTTTAAGGTTGAGTCAAACCTTTTCTTTCCAGTTGCTTTCTAGGCAGGCAGGTAGCAGTTCCACTTCGGTGTGAGCGGCTAAGGGCTTATTGGGGTTTTCTTGGGAGGTTCTGAATGGGTCCGAGTGCAGGCTGCACAGCCTCAGTGACACTCAGATAAGCTAAGCCTGTGTCCATGCCATCTCTGCTGCCTGCTTTATGTAAACAAAGTGCTAATTTCACACTTCATTCACAAAACGGATGGCATGCAGAAGGAGGCCGGGTGTGGGACAGGATGTGATAAAGGGGCAGCGCACGTAGAATCAGTGTGATGAAGCTATTCCCTTGCAAGGAGCGAGGAAAACGGCCTTTGTACTTTTAAGGGAAAGGATGTTGAATTTCCTGGAAAATTAATTCCTGTGAGGTTAGTTTGCATTGAGTAACCTCTGGGGAGGTTCGTCCTGGTTCCCTGGACCCAATGCTAGAAATATTTTGAGGTATTTAAGGATTTGAAATGAATGCATTCGATGTGATGTGGATGCCATGCTATTTTGTTTGAAGGCAGGCCATTTGCATTCCAGGGAAGCCTTGTTCGTGAGTGCGTACTATTTTAAGCTTCTCAGCGTTTGCCAGATGGGGATGGGCTTCTGTGCTCCACTGCCCAGCTGGCTCCTGCACCTGCCTTGAGAGTCACTGCAGAGATCAGGAACCATGAACAACAGAAGCTGGGCTTGCGAGGGGCTCACCTTGTGTTGTTTCTAGCAGTTGTTTTTGCTGGGTGTTTATAAGGACATCTGTCCTTTAAAGAGTCCTACTATTTATCTTTTTTTTTTCCCAACTGAGGAATGAATCACAGCTTGTTTCCTGTATTTGCCACACACAGTCATAGGCCGAGGTGATGAGAAATGCAAATTGGGAGTCATTAAAGCGTTATAATGTCTTTTTCTGTGGCAACAGGTGATGTTTAAAATCCATGTATGAAGAAGGAATGTTTGCTTAAAATGTGATGAGATGAGATGAGAACAAAAAAGTATTCAGTTCCTTACTGGAAATGTCTTCCTGGGTTTGGAAAAAAGGGGAACCTGCAGGGTTCATTTCTGATGTATCTGACTTTAAACCTGAGGCATGGTGGTGGTAGGGTGCAAATGGTTTAAGAACACAGGAAGAACACAGTAGCTTCCGGCATTTTCATTGGAAATAGACTAGACTCCTTCCTACTAGAGTGTGACTTGCCATCTGCTTAGCCATTCAAAGGAGACTGAACACCATAAAAACGAGAAACCGAATTAGCTAGTGCACATCGAGGGCCAGAGATGGGGTGTCCTGGAGGCGGGTCTCCCCTGATGCTAGTAGGGTTATGTTGTGGGTAATACAAGGTATTGGGGAGGCTTCCTGTTAGATAAGCAGCGATGTCTCAATGCGTATGTTTCGTGACTCGCTTTACTTTTACCTCTAAACTAAACTACACTCTGTTTCTGGCGGTCTGCATGACAGTGGACGGCCTCTGTGATACAGGTGACTAGATCTCATAGCGTACTATGTTTTTACAGTTTCAGATGCAGTTTCCTGTATATTAGAGATGTGTATGGCCTCGGCTGTATCTGTAGTTTGTGTTAGTCGCAAAACTGGCTGTAGAAAAATCCACAATCAAAAACTAGCAGGTGTTCCTGGTCAAGATCTGGCCAGGATGTTGACTCTAGATACCTCATTGATAAATGGTAACCCTTGAAAAAGTGGTTCTAACCTCTGTTTTCTTGAGAAAATTAACAGGCTTGGTGTTTACAGGCATGATTAAGAATGTAAAATTAAGAATTAAATAATCTGTGTGTTTGTTTTAAGAAAGCACCTGTTTTGTCATGGTAGAAAATTTATCTTTAATCTGTACTGATAACTTTTGATTGGCTGTGTTGGGTCTTCACTGCTGCACGCCGGCTTTCTCTGGTTGCGGCGAGCGGGGGCTACTCTTCGTTGGGGTGCGCGGGCTTCTCATCGTGGTGGCTTCTCTTGTCGCGGAGCACGGGCTCTAGAGTGCAGGCTTCAGTAGTTGTGGTGCGTGGGCTCAGTAGTTGTGGCTCGCGGGCTCTAGAGCGCAGGTTCAGTAGTTGTGGCGCATGGGCTTAGCTGCTCCGCGGCATGTGGGATCTTCCCGGACCAGGGCTCGAACCCGTGTCCCCTGCATCGGCAGGTGGATTCTTAACCACTGCGCCACCAGGGAAGTCCCGTACTGATAACTTTTGCTGGGCACCGGTTGGGCACCCCATTAAGCTAACTGCTTTAGGATGGTTTCCTTTGCGAACTAACATTTACGTCCTCGGAAATCGATTAAGGTGTCTGGACCCCACATTTCCTTGCGATCTTCCTTTGCCGTCATTTCCAGACAGCCAAACTACCCTATAGCAGAACACTCAGAGGTGCACATCTTCTGGAAGAAGTGCCAATGCCACACTTTTTACTTGGAAAAATGGAAAAGGAGGACTTATTTAATATATCTGCTGGACGTTTAAAACTGCATAAAGCACAGGAAGTACTTCGAGAGTGTGGGAGTGGGTGGTGTTTCCAAACTACAAACACTGTTTTGAAAATTTCCCCGGTAGTGGTGAATTATATGAGACCACGTCCATCTAAGGAGAGCTCGTTTAACTGGCTTGTGGTTCGGAGGTTCATTCAGACACTCTTAAACAAAATAAAGGGAAAGGATGTAATGACTTCTTTATGGAAAGGCCGTAAAAAGGTACAGAGCTGTGTAAACAAATTGAGTCATTTACTAGATGTTTCAGTGATAGATTTGCAGTCCAAATTCAGGGTTAGGTGTTAGGTTTTATAGGCTCTGACCATGTTCCACCTTGAAAATGAAGTTACAAGCTTAGTTTTTTGGTTTGTTTGTGTGTTTGTTTTTCTTTGGTGCCTGGAGACCCATTATTGCTATTTTATATGGCAGCTTGAAAAAGTACTTAAAATTCTGAGCATTTACATTTATATTGGTTCAGCTTCAGACAACGGTGAGAAACCCTTGTGTGAAAAGTTGAATTGACCTGAGTTTTGGTAGCACTGGGTTCTATTCAAGGAAAATAAGACTGAAATTGAAGTTTTCCTTCTGGGCTCAGACATGGCCCAACTAATTGTAAAATAATTGTTCTGGATAGCAAGAGTGGACTCATAATTATAAGTATGTAAAGTAGAAAGCCAACCAAAGTTCTGATTTACGGTTACTGTAACTCTGCCGCTGATGTAGTAAAACCGCTATTATATCAACCTACTGTGACATTCATTCCTCTTGCTTGAGGTGTAGGTAAAAAATCCTTTCCCAAGTTGTCTTACTTTAGAGAGTTGCTTTATTGCGTTAGAATATTAATTGACCTCCCCTAACATTGGCATGAGGGCTGTGCCACAGTTGTCCAATAAAGGGGGGGATGGGCAGGGGGTGCGTGGTCCTGCACGTTGCTGGTGATAGCTAGCGGGAGGAAGGCAGAAATAAATTTGGAAATTGAAGTGAGGAAAGGAAAGTAAATAATTTCGATGTCGATACCATAACATTTATTCATCCTGTAACTTCTCTCCATCAGGGGTGGCTTGCTTGGCCTGAGAGGGAGTGGATTGTATAAGAGACTGCAGTAAAAATCAATGAGCCTTTCTAAGTTCTGAAAATTGGTTGCATCACACCGTACTGGTAGCTTTCACGTGTTGTTGCTGGAGCTTTGGCAGCGGAAAGAACTGCTCCGGCTCCGTGGGCCTGAAAAACAAGGGACAATGGTGGATATTATAGTTTCTGTGTAATGTGTGACTTGCTATTTCCTTTTCCCCACCCTCCTTTTAATGAATAACTTAGGGCTAGATGGCCTTAAGTCTGTGAAAAATCCAGGATCTGCTTTTAAATCGGATCCTTGGCCCGGACGTACATCTGAGCCCTCGTGGTGTGTGGCAGACAGGGACAGGA
Organism: Neophocaena asiaeorientalis asiaeorientalis; assembly: GCF_003031525.2. Lineage (NCBI taxonomy): Eukaryota > Metazoa > Chordata > Mammalia > Artiodactyla > Phocoenidae > Neophocaena > Neophocaena asiaeorientalis. The sequence goes on from NW_020173335.1 coordinate 3,545,478, forward strand.
GTGGAGCTGCTGGACAGGGAACCCCAAAGTGGAAGGAAAAGGCAGTCCCACCTTTGTGGTCCGGAACCAGGAAGACGAGTCCATGCAGGGAAACAGGGAAGGAAACAAAGCGGGGAGAAGAGGAGGAAAAGAAGCAGAGAGAAATGAGAGGGAGGGAGGGAGGGAAGGAGAGAGAAAGAAAGGAGGAGGCTTAAGGCAGGTAGAGGGTGAGGACGCCAAGGACGGGAGAGAGGAGTCAAGGAAACTGGCCGATAGTACAAAATACAGTAGAGTTTAGGAAAATGAGGACCAGCGAATAAACAGCTTATGATGTTTCAATGTTGACAGAAGACAGAACAAAAGCCAAAACGCTTCAGTGTGATGAGGGGGTGCAGAAGTGGAAGGAAGAATGTTTATGGGCTCAAGTGGAGAAGTGAGACATAAAGTCTGTAAGACTTTGGGGAGGGTCTTAGGGATCAAGGGGGGGGGCGATCTGAGAGTGCTCCCAGAGGGGAAGGAGGACAGAGGATGTTTGTTTCCTTCTTTGGTGGGCTGGAGAGAGCCCCGCAGTGGGGTTTGGGTCCAGCCAAATGTCTCCTAAATAACAGGAGAGAAAAGTTAAGGAGAGTGGGTGTTTTCTCATGGTTCGTCCATCTACAGGGAGAATGCAGTGACAGGCTTGGGGGGTGGACATGGGCGGAAGATGCGTGAAGGCTGTGGTGGGAGATATGGTCATGTGTAGCAGTGAAAATACTAATGGGGAAGACTGGTAACCTAGAAAAAGCCGCAGAGATTTAAGAAAGAACCATGGAAATTCAAATTCAATGACCACTTTGTTACTTTAATTTTTATTTTATATTGGAGGAGAGTTGATATACAATATTGTGTTAGTTTCAGGTGTACAGCAAAGTGATTCAGTTATACATATACATGTATCTTTTTTAAAAAACACCTTTATTGGAGTATAATTGCTTTACAAGGGTGTGTTAGTTTCTGCTGTATAACAAAGTGAATCAGCTATATGTATACATATGTCCCCATATCTCCTCCCTCTTGCGTCTCCCTCCCACCCTCCCTATCCCACCCCTCTAGGTGGTCACAAAGCACCGAGCTGATCTCCCTGTGCTATGCGGCTGCTTCCCACTAGCTATCTGTTTTACGTTTGGTAGTGTATATATGTCCATGCCACTCTCTCACTTCGTCCCAGCTTCCCCTTCCCCTTCCCTGTGTCCTCGAGTCCATTCTCTACATCTGAGTCTTTATTCCTGTCCTGCCCCTAGGTTCTTCAGAACCGTTTTTTTTCAGATTCCATATATGTGTGTTAGCGTACGGTATTTTTCTCTTTTGTTTGTTTTGAATTTTACTTTTTTTTTTATACAGCACATTCTTATTAGTCATCCATTTTATACATATCACTGTATACATGTCAATGCCAATCTCCCAGTTCATCCCACCACCCCCTTTCCCCCTTTGGTGTCCATACATTTGTTCTCTACATCTGTGTCTCTATTTCTGCCTTGCAAACTGGTTCATCTGTACCGTTTGTCTAGATTCCACATATATGCCTTAGTATACGATATTTGTTCTTCTCTTTCTGACTTACTTCACTCTGTCTCTAGGTCCATCCACGTCTCTACAAATGACCCAGTTTCGTTTCTTTTTATGGTTGAGTAATATTCCATTGTCTTCGTCTGTCGATGGACACTTAGGTTGCTTGCATGTCCTGGCTATTGTAAATAGAGCTGCAGTGAACATTGTGGTACATGTGTCCTTTTGAATTATGGTTTTCTCGGGTCATATGCCCAGTAGTGGCTGGGTCGAATGGTAGTTCTATTTTTAGTTTTTTAAGGAACCTCCATATTGTTCTCCATAGTGGCTGTACCAATTTACATTCCCACCAACAGTGCAAGAGGGTTCCCTTTTCTCCACACCCTCTCCTGCATTTGTTCTTTGTAGGTTTTCTGATGATACCCATTCTAACTGGTGTGAGGTGATACCTCATTGCAGTTTTGGTTTGCATTTCTCTAATAATTAGTGATGTTGAGCAGCTTTTCATGTGCTTCTTGGCCATCTGTATGTCTTCTTTGGAGAAATGTCTATTTAGGTCTCTCCCCATTTGTTGATTGGGTTGTTTGTTTTTTTAATATTGAGCTGCATGAGCTGTTTATATACTTTGGAGATAATCCTTTGTCCGTTGATTGGTTTGCAAAGATCTTCTCCCATTCTGAGGGTTGTCTTTTTGTCTTGTTTATGGTTTCCTTTGCTGTGCAAAACCGTTTAAGTTTCATTAGGTCCCATTTGTTTATTTTCATTTTTATTTCCATTACTCTAGGAGGTGGGTTATAAAAGATCTTCCTGTAATTTATGTCAAAGAGTGTTGTTCCTATGTTTTCCTCTAAGAGTTTTATAGTGTCTGGCCTTACATTTAGGTCTCTAATCCATTTTGAGTTTATTTTTGTGCATGGTGTTAGGGAGTGTTCTAATTTCATTCTTTTACATGTAACTGTCCAGTTATCTGAGCACCACTTATTGAAGAGGCTGTCTTCTCGCCATTGTATATCCTTACCTCTTTTGTCATAGATTAGTTAGTTGACCATAGGTGCGTGGGTCTATCTCTGGGCTTTCTATCCTGTTCCATTGATCTATATTTCTGTTTTTCTGCCAGTACCATATTGTCTTGATTACTGTAGCTTTGTAGTATAGTCTGAAGTCAGGGAGTCTGATTCCTCCAGCTCCATTTTTTTCCCTCAAGATTGCTTTGGCTCTTTGGAGTCTTTTGTGTCTCCATACAAATTTTAAGATTTTTTGTTCTACTTATGTGAAAAATGCCATTTGTACTTTGATAGGGATTGCCTTGAATATGTAGACTGCTTTGGGTAGTACAGTCATTTTCACAATAGTTATTCTTCCAATCCAAAAACATGGTATATCTCTCCATCTGTTGGTATCATCTTTAATTTCTTTCATCAGTGTCTTATAGTTTTCTGCATACAGGTCTTTTACCTCCTTAGGTAGGTTTAGTCCTAGGTATTTTATTCTTTTTGTTGCAATAGAGAAAGGGACTGTTTCCTTAATTTTCTGATCTTTCGTTGTTAGTGTATAGGAATACAAGAGATTTCTGTGCATTAATTTTGTATCCTGAAATTTTACCAGATTCATTGATTAGCTCTAGTAGTTTTCTGGTGGCATCTTTAGGATTCTCTATGTAGAGGATCATGTCATCTGCAAACAGTGACAGTTTTACTTCTTTTCTAATTTGTATTCCTTTTATTGCTTTTTCTTCTCTGATTGCCATGGCTAGGACTTCCAAAACTGTGTTGAATAATAGTGGCAAGAGTGGCCATCCTTGTCTTGTTCCAGCTCTTAGAGGAAATGCTTTCAGTTTTTCTCCATTGAGAATGATGCTTGCTGTGGGTTTGTTGTATATGGTCTGTATTATGTTCAGGTAGGCTCCCTCTAGGCCCACTTTCTGGAGAATTTTTATCACAAATAGGTGTTGAATTTTGTCCAAAGCTTTTTCTGCATCTGTTGAGATGATCAAATGGCTTTTATCCTTCAGTTTGTTAATATGGTGTATCACACTGATTGATTTGCGTATATTGAAGAATCCTTGCATCCCTGGGGTAAATCCCACTTGATCATGGTGTATGATCTTTTTAATGTGTTGTTGGATTCTGTTTGCTAGTATTTCGTTGAGGATTTTTGCATCTATATTCATCAGTGATATTGGTCTGTAATTTTCTTTTTTTGTAATATCTTTGTCTGGTTTTGCTATCACCGTGATGGTGGCCTCGTAGAATGAGTTTGGCAGTGTCCTTTCCTCTGCAATTTTTTGGAAGAAGGTTTGATTTGTGACCCAGGATGTGGTCTATCCTGGAGAATGTTCTGTGTGCACTTGAGCAGAAAGTGGAATCTGCTGTTTTCGGATGGAATGTCCTATAAATATCAATTAAATCTATCTGGTCTAGTGTGTCATTTAAAGCTAGTGTTTCTTTATTAATATTCTGTCTGGATGATCTGTCCATTGGTGTAAGTGAGGTGTTAAGGTCCCCCACTGTTATTGTGTTACTGTCGATTTCCTCTTTTTTAGCTGTTAGCATTTGCCTTATGTATTGAGGTGCTCAGATGTTGGGTGCGTAAATATTTATAATTGTTATATCTTCTTCTTGCATTAATCCCTTGATCATTATGTAGTGTCCTTGTCTCTTCTAATAGTCCTTATTTTAAAGTCTATGTCGTCTGACATGAGTATTGCTACTCCAGCTCTCTTTTGATTTCCATTTGCATGGAATATCTTTTTCCATCCCTTCACTTTCAGTGTGTATGTGTCCCTAGGTCTGAAGTGGGTCTCTGGTAAACAGCGTATATATGATTCTTGTTTTTGTATACATTCAGCAAGCCTGTGTCTTTTGGTTTGAGCATTTAATCCATTCACATTTAAGGTAATTATCCATATGTATGTTCCCATTACCATTTTCTTAATTGTTACGGATTTGTTTTTCTAGGTACTTTTCTTCTCTTATGTTTCCCACTTAGAGAAGTTCCTTTAGCATTTGTTGTAGTGCCGGTTTGGTGATGCTGAATTCTGTTAGCTTTTGCTTCTCTGTAAAGCTTTTGATTTCTCTGTCGAATCTGAATGAGATCCTTGCCGAGTAGAATAATCTTGGTTGTAGGTTCTTCCCTTTCATCACTTTAAATATATCATGCCACTCCCTTCTGGCTTGTAGAGTTTCTGCTGAGAAATCAGCTGTTAACCTTATGGGAGTTCCCTTGTATGTTATTTGTCGTTTTTTCCTTGTTGCTTTTAATAATTTTTCTTTGTCTTTAATTTTTGTCAGTTTGATTACTGTGTGTCTCGCCGTGATTCTCCTTGGGTTTATCCTGCCTGGGACTCTCTGTGCTTCCTGGACTTGGGTGGCTATTTCCTTTCCCACGTTAGGGACGTTTTCGACTATAATCTCTTCAAATATTTTCTTTCTCTCTTCTCCTTCTGGGACCCCTATAATGCGAATGTTGGTGAATTTAATGCTGTCCCAGTGGTCACTCAGGTTGTCTTCATTTCTTTTCATTCTTTTTTCTTTCTTCTGTTCCGTGGCAGTGAATTCCACCATTCTGTGTTCCATATCTTTTCTTCTGCCTCAGTTATTCTGCTATTGATTCCTTCTAATATGTTTCTCATTTCAGTTATTGTATGTTCATCTTTTTTTTGTTTGTTCTTTAATTTTTCTAGTTATTTGTTCTTTAATTCTTCTAGGTCTTTGTTAAGCATTACTTGCGTCTTCTCGATCCTTGCCTCCTTTCTTTTTCCGAGTTCCTGGATCATGTTCACTATCGTTCTGAATTCTTTTTCTGGAAGGTTGCCTATCTCCACTTCATTTAGTTGTTTTTCTGGGGTTTTACCTGTTCCTTCATCTGGTACGTAGCCCTCTGCCTTTTCATCTTGTCTGTCTTTCTGTGAATGTGGTTTTTGTTCCACAGGCTGCAGGATTGTAGTTCTTCTTGCTTCTGCTCACGTGTATCTATTCCCTTTCACATTCTTTTCCCATTTAGGTTATTAGAGAATATTGAGCAGAGTTCCTTGTGCTATACAGTAGGTCCTTGTTGGTTACCTATTTTAAATACAGCAGTGTGTACATGTCAATCCCAGCCTCCCAGTCTATCTCTCCTCCCCACCGTTCCCCCCTGGTAACCATAGTTCGTTCTCAAAGTCTGTGAGTCTGTTTCTGTTTTGTAAATAAGTTCATTTGTACCGTGTTTTTTAGATTCCACATATGAGCTATATTATATGGTATTTGTCTTTCTCTGTCTTACTTTCTTCACTTAGTATGAAGATCTCTAAGTCAGTGACCTCTTTAATGATCTTTACTTGATTTTTCTGGTTCTGATGCTCTTCAAAATATGCCCTTAAGTCATAAAAGGTAGAACACCAGGGCAAGCCTTCTGGGTTCTCTGCTGTGGCATCTTTAGCATCTGTTGTAAGCACTACACAGATTTGTTCTGATTTTTTTTCTTTCTTTTTTTTTTTTTTTGCGGTACACGGGCCTCTCACTGTTGCGGCCTCTCCTGTTGCGGAGCACAGGCTCCGGACGCGCGGGCTCAGCGGCCATGGCTCACGGGCGCAGCCGCTCCGCGGCACGTGGGATCTTTCCGGACCGGGGCACGAACCCGCGTCCCCTGCATCGGCAGGTGGACTCTCAACCGCTGCGCCACCAGGGAAGCCCTGATTTGTGTTTAACGGTTACTGAAGCCACATAGAAACGTATTGGGTGTGGGCTCAACTTATGGCAGTTGTTTGCTCAAGAGAAGAATGTATCTTGGTATGTGTTTCCCACGCCCTCCAAAGAGGGCTGTCTTCTGTGTACATCTGCAGAGTACATTTTCTGCAGGGATCCTCTGTGCTCCTGTCCTGGGTATCCTTCTTTACGGGCATTGGCAACATGCTGTTGGGAACTGGTTTATGATCATGATTCTTGGGTCTTGATGAAGATATGATGTTATGTGTGTTGCTCCTGACTTCTACTGCGCAGGGCAATCTTCCCCCGTCCAAGGATAGATATTTCTGCAAGATGGTGTTTTTATCAGCTCACTCCTAAGAGGTACAGAGTTCTAGAGTGACTTCGAATGTAAACACCCGTACGATTTACCAATGAGATTGCCCAGTCCTTTGGAATAAATAAAACTCTAAATGTGAGAGCTCTGGATCTCTTCACCCCCTTCCTAGGCCTGCTTCTGAGTGGGACCCTGTTAGGAAAAGGAGGTGGGATGGAGGAGCAAGGGGATTACAGAGTTAGGGAAGGCTTCTGGCCATTTTCCTTGAAACCCTACCTATGGCGGCATCTGTCTTACTGTCGCTTTGGTATCTGGTACCTGTGCGTCTGCACCTGAACCCCATTAGAGCCTCCAGTTACACACGATTACAGGATTTCCTATCCCTCCTCTTGGGCTTGCGCTTACAACTGCGAGTCTGAGAGTGTAACCTAAAGCTAAGAGCTTTTGTTCTGTTTAAATATCATTCCTTGGGGCTTGCTGCCTGGAGGCACAGTGGTTCGGAATCCGCCTGCCGACTCAGGGGACACGGGTTCGAGCCCTGGTCCGGGAATATCCCACATGCCGCGGAGCAACTAAGCCCGTGCGCCACAACTGCTGAGCCTGTGCTCTAGAGCTCGCGAGCCACATCTACTGAAGCCCGCGCACCTAGAGCCCGTGCTCCACAGCAAGAGAAGCCACCGTGATGAGAAACCTGCGTACTGCAACGAAGAGTAGTCCCACTCACCGCCCCTAGAGAAAGCCCGTGCGCAGCAACGAAGACCCAATGCAGCCAAAAATAAATGAAAAAAAAAATCATTCCTCAACAAAAATTCAAAATGTGTAATGTAGTAGATCAAACAAGCATAGAATTATTGTTTACAATACAGTACATTAATCAAGTACAGAGTTATTGTTAAGCTAATATTAACATTCCTATTTTTAGGTAAAGCCAGTATGTTTGTAGTTTCTGCTTTCTCGCTGTCATCACCCCGGGTCAGGTGCTGGGTACCTCAACGGTGGCAGAAGTATCCTTTCTCTTCCTTCTGCATCCAGGCTTTCCTTATACCGTCCTGCAAGCTACTGATCTTACGTAGGAGACTGATAGCAGACAGTCTTCCTGTAGTAGAATTCTGGCTGTTACTCCTGTGTCGCTTGGGTCAGTCCTTCTCACACTCTGATGTACGTACACATCACTTGGGAAATCTTAGTAAAACGTACTCTGTTGTTGTGGGTTGGATGGGGGTGCAGTGCGTGCACCGGTGATGTTGGTATGAGGACCAAACTTTGAGTCACGAGGGCTCTCCCCGTGTTCCGAGGTCTGCTGTGATCTCATCATATTTTTATTATATTTCTAATAAAACGGTTACACAAAGCCCATCTCTGTTCAGCACAGAGAGGACCCTGTACCACTGCTTTTGCAACTCTTTTAACCAAGTAATCCGGGTCCATCCAGCGAACATCAGGCAGCTTGTGTCCCAGGTACCATAGCACATCCCGAAGACGGATGAACAAAGTGCGGTTCTTAGGGTCCTTGATGTTAGCAGTCATGTGGCTTGTGACACACCAGAGGTGTCCTCAGAACCCACAAGAAACCAAGGAAGCTCCATTTCCCAGTCATGAAAGACTCCACAGGAGGCAGCCGTACCATTTGGGTCTTGAAGGACGAAGAGAATTCACTAGAAAAGGAGGAGGGTTCTAAGCAGATGGCGTAGACTTGGGAGAGACCACAGTCTCTTTAAAAGTCAGCTCTGTTTGGTGGCAAATATGACTGAAGAAGTGATTCATTAAATGTAAAGAGCTCTGTCTGACATGTTTGGACCTATTGGACGATGCAAGGGGAGGCTGTAGTTCCTAATCGTTAAGGCCTGTCTTTCCCTCCGTTTTCATATTCTTACACTATAACAGATCAGTAACTATCCACCGAATGGTCAGATTGGTTTTTTGTTTGTTTTGCTTTTATTTGGTTTTGTTTTTTTGCTTTCAAGAAAATTGTACGTCAGGATGACTGTAAAGGGCAGAGAAGCTAGAAGCAGAAGCTAGACCCCGGTCTGAAGGCATTGGTAACAGTTCGGATGTCGGATATCCCCTGCCCGGGACAGGGGCAGGTCCACACTGCTTCTCCGTTACTCTGCTTGTCCACAGCCTGCAGGTATTCAAGGCCCGGCCTTCTTGTTTCTCAGGCTGGCATGTCTACCGTCTCCAAACTCCCAGAATATTACAGAGTCCACCACTTTTCTACCTCAGATTGTAATTATACATGTGCCTTATCTCCCATAATCGTCAAGTGTCAAGAGTAAGATGTGGAAGAGTGTGGAGCTTGGAGCCCCATTGGGTGGCAGATCTTTGAAGTGAAGCGAAAGCAGCCCCCTTGACCCAGGGCAGCCCGTCCTGTCAGCGTGGACCTCTGGTCTCATGGGTCATGGCTGATGGCTCTAAGAAGTCATCTGCCTTATTTCACAACCAAGGATGCAGCTAACGTCTGGCTTCATTTTGAGGAACTAAAAGGGGATGCACTGGAGGGCATCTTAATCTTTCTGCTTAGACTGAGCAAAACGAATGTGCAAAGAACCTCACTGGCAACATTATAATGATGACTGCTTACAATGTGATTCCCTTCACGAGAAAAAGAAACATATCATTTCCAGGAAACTTATTTTTAGACAGGGAACTTTGTGATAACGTTTATTGCAATCAGTTTATTCTAAGAAAAACATGACTATCAAAAATCCGTTTTTAAGAGATTCCACTTGGGATTATTCCCCCCCCCTTCTGTTTTCTAGTTAACATAAAATGTGTACTTTCTTATTTTTAGTGCGGCTTTCTTTTTTTCTTTGAGATTGACAACTGTGATTTATTCCCTGGAAGGCAGAAATCTTGAAAAAAATCCTTATTTTAGAAAGTCACTCAAAGAATGTAGTTTTTTTCTTGGAAATAAAGTGGAATTTCTCAGCCCTGATCGTATGAGATTATGGGCAAGTAGTCTTTCATTCTGGCATGTGGACAAAACAGAAGCAGACCCTGGAGAGGGAAGTTCAGAATCCATGGCAGGGAGCACACGCTCTGTGTGCCAGTGTGTATGGTGTCACATCCAAATTAAAACCATACCCTCAGAAGTGCAGCCCCCAGACTAGACAAGTTTGTGCCCGTGTTGCTGAGTAAATCGAAGGCAGTACAGATGCTCAGGGCTCTTAGGGACCAGACTCTTTACTTTCACATCCTTTTGATTTTGCTCTGTAAGGCAGAGTGAATTGTCTTCACTTCTGTTCTTTCTGAAGGGCTTGCATTTAGCAGAGGTGAAAACTGGCTTTGGGCTTTCCCATGCATTCAGGTAGTTACACCCTGGTCTGCTCACTTGCGGGGTGGGAGGAGTTAGATGTACTGCTTACTTATCATGAACATGGACAGCTTCATATTTGTTTTTCTTAAGATTTCGAGTGATTTTTACTTTATTGTTCCAAAAATTTTGTTTGAAATGGCCGTATGTTTTAAAATAATTTTTTTAAAGCTATCTCTATAGTGAGGAAAAAATAATAAGATATAATGAAGATCTCATTTAAAATTGCAACAGAGGTATATAACAATTAGAAATAAATTTAACAAGAAATATACAGAAAAGACTTTAGAGCTTTGATGGATATAAAAGAAAGCTTATCTACCTGTATAGACATGCCCTGGTATGGAATAGAACCTCTTTTTATTTTATTTTTAAAATTTACTTCTTTTCTTTTTTTCAATTTTTATTTTATATTGGAGCATAGTTGATTAACAATGGTGTGTTAGTTTCAGGTGTACAGCAAAGTGATTCAGTTATACATATACTAGTATCTGTTCTTTTTCAAATTCTTTTCCTGTTTAGGTGATTACAGAGTACTGAACAGAGTTCCCTGTGCCGTACAGTAGGTCCTTGTTGGTTGTCTATGGATGGCTTCTTAGATTAGATGGGTAGGTCCCCATCTTTACTATATAGTGTCTTGTTTCTCCTAGTAGAGGACCTGGATTACACCAGTTTGGAAAAAGAAAAATTCCAAGCATATTTTTGGTAAGAAGACATAGTTTCTGTCTTTTTACGGCAATTTTGAAAGCATTACCATCTGGTAAATTTTTAAGAACAGTAAAATGTCAGAAGGCTTGTTGGGACTCCATCTTTTCTATTTTTTACAAGACCAGGAAATCTGGTAATTTAAGTTATAATCACACTGCTAGGCTCCTGTACAGCATTCGAAGCGACAAAGGTAGTACAAAACTGCAGGGGTATGAGTGGAATGAGGTTTTGTAGAAAACAGGCTTTCACCTTTGCTGGTGGATATGACATTTGCATATGAATGCATCCCTCATGGTCTTTTTGAAAGTCCTAGGTTCTTGCCAGATTCCTTCAGATTCTAGCGTTAGCTGAGACTCCAGTCTAGAAAAATATCTGGACAGGAACTAGATTAGTACACCTCTTTAGCTCTTTGACTCTTGGGGAGATGGTCCTATAAGTCAGTGTCGAGCGCAAGTTTTTCACAATAGTTGGTGAGCACAAGTGGCCATCTGTTCTGCAAGGGGGAGGCTTCCTCATTTGTAGGATAAAAGAAGTTTTTAAAGAGTAACTTCCCTGGGAGCAAATGAAGCTTGACTATGTAAATCCTTCTTTTACGATGGAATAGGATCCAAGATATTTAAGAAGCTATTTTGGGTTTTTTTTGAGTTCAGTAATTTAAACATGGTGCTTAGGATCTTTTTTGGTAGTCCAGACATTGATCCTTGAGATTTCCCTTGGTGTTTCCTTAAAAAGACAAAATTCAGTATGTTTTCATTGTAAATAATTGTCTTAGTAATAGACAAAACAGAAAACAAACTTTCCTTTACCATTTTTTTTTCAGATGAAATATTCAATTGTTTTTATGCCCAAGAATTTAAAAATGATCACAGATTTTTTACTGATCTTTAAAATCTTATTTTGGTGCTGAAAAAAACAAAACAAAAACAAACTGTACCGATTCCCGTGGGTGTTTGAATCCTGTGCAGATTACTAAAGATGACCAAGGAACTTTCCTTGGTTGTATATTAGAAGGTTGAGGAAGATCACTTTCGCAGTCCTTTACTACTTCAGTTTATTGAACGTTTAGTGTTAGGTGTGTCATTTACAGGCAGTGTCGTGGGCCTGGGGATACTTGGCCTCTGCTGTTTACATTCTTGTCCAGCTGCTGACATTGATTTTCCCCATTTCATCTGCAGCTTAGGTCTTTGTACTGGAATAGATGGCAGGTTAAAGAATGGCTCATATCTTAAAACATTAATAGATTAAGTTCCAGTGCGGTCAGTGATTTTAGTGGCTAATACAAACACATTCTTTTGTGTGTCTATTTAAAACATAGATTTAGAGAATTGAAGAATTAAAGAATTGAAGATTTCTATTTGATTTTCTACATGGTAATAAGTATTGATACCTACCTCAGTGGTAACTGACAATAAGTAAGTATTCCATTTCCTAAGAAACTTGATTGTATCATTGTATGTCTCTGTGTAGTAAGTAACCCATAAGTTAGGTTAACTCCATCATTATTTTTTTTTTATTTTATTTTTTTGCGGTACACAGGCCTCTCACTGTTGTGGCCTCTCCCCGCAGGCTCAGTGGCCATGGCTCACGGGCCCAGCCGCTCCGCGGCATGTGGGATCTTCCCGGACTGGGGCACGAACCCGCGTCTCCTGCATCGGCAGGCGGACTGTCAACCACTGCGCCACCAGGGAAGCCCTCCATCATTATTTTGTGACTTGAAATTCTTTGCTTCTGCCTGTTTCTTGAGTCCTTTTAAATTTTATGGAAAATACCTTATTTATTTAAGTGGACAGAGGATGTTGGTAAAATCAGATATTTAGTAAAAGCTCTAGAAAGAAGTTTTGCTTATTTGAGACACCCAATATTTAAAAATCCAGCAGACTCATCCTTTTGGTTAAATATATTGTCATAGATTATAAACAGGACATGTTTCATTTCATCGTACATATGAAAGAGGTTATGCCACAAATAAGATAATGTGACCAACAGTTGTCATTTTTACTGTTTTGGGGGAAGGAAGTCTGAAGCAGAAGAATATTCCTAGAGGAAGGATTTGGTTTCTTTTCTACCAATTTAGACATTTCACTATCAGTTTCTTTGCCACTAAAATTTATTCTTGAAATGGTTTAGAAATTTTAAATGTGGAACATTTTGGGGACCTGAGTACATTGTGGGTTTAGGAATGACTAACGTTGACCTTTTGTGCGGTTGGTCTGCGTTAGAAAACAAGGATTTTCATCTTTCCAGCCACATGGAATGTGGATCTCCAGGCTCAGATTTTGGCTAACTTGAGAAGGACTAGATTCTTTGGCTAGATTAGTATGACAAGACTAAGGCTGGCTCTGGTACAGAAGCAGCGGTTGCCTTCTTTTCATTGTCATTTGCCATTCGAATTGTCTTTGATGGGTTGGTATCATGACCTTGAACACGGAGGCACTCAGGAGTCCTGGTTAACTTTTGCCCCGTGAGACAGTCTCATAGGAGAAACTGCCCTTTCAACAGATCGTTCAGCAAGAAACCAAAACATAGAGAACCTAATCACAACTCACTAATCAAAACTTGCAAGGTTAATAGTGGTTTCAAAATTGAAGACAAATGGTCTGACGTTGGCGTCCTCACAAGCAAGCATATAGCAATACAGAAATGTGTCTACTGTGTATCCTCTTTAAACTGTTTGCCTACACTGATTGTGGTGGGCACTCAAAAACTCAAAGAATGAATAAGTGAATTTCAAAAACTACACAGATGTGAACTGCTGATTTTATCTGTTACAAAGACATATCAATTGGCATTTTTATTTTGCCATTTTGGCCAATTTTTATCAATTTATAATTTTTTGCACTTCACAAATTTATAGTCACTTAGCACTTCAACAATTATAGACATTTTGGAGATCTATGTATTTGTACGTGTTTGTAGGATTTTTCCAACTCAACGCTGCTTTTCAAACTGCCTATTGAATTATAGAAGGAGGGGGACATTTTCTCTACACTCTTAGATTCAGTCCTTGCTGTGTGTAAATTAAACTGACAAAAGACACATTAACAGGAGAAAGGCGTACAAATTTTGTTAATATTTTTAATTTTATGTACACAGAGTCTTCACAGAAAGGGATGAAAAATCCAAAGAAGCAGTTAGACTCAGGGGGGCTTATATACCATTCTAACAAAGGGCTATAAATTGTGTGAAAGTGACTAGGAAATATATGGAGGAAATTAATGGAAGATAAGGGTTATTTTCATTTTAGTGGGTCTGTTTATGCATATCCATCTCTGTGCTGGCTCTCTGTCTCCAGGGATATGGGTAGCTCTTCTTACTCAGGTACTGGGGTAGGGGGCGAAATTTATGCCACCTTCCCAACGGGAAATTTATGCTGTGCTTTTAGGCAGATAAGGAAAGAGCAGAGAACTTTTCCTGCATCTGTTGATGCTTCACTGCTTTCTGCTCAAAACAGTCCTTGTGCCAAAGTGGCATATCTTGGGGGTGGCATATTCTGGATCCCTAACTATTGGTTACACCATTTGCCTTTTGCTGTACTATTAGCAAATAGTAGCCTGGAAAACGGGTCATAAGTGGGCTGCTGGCGGCTGGCGATGCTGGTACATGTGTACCTCTGTGTAAAGCCACTGTTATTTTCTGGTACACTCCTTACTTTTCTTGTAAAAGCCGTAAGTTACAAATGATATGGCACCTAGTTCTTAGTTTAGCTTCTGCCGGGACTAGGTCCATATGACCTCAAATATTCTTTGCAATGTGTAGGCAGGAGGGTGAGTGAAGGAGAAGCAATTCTCCAGCCTCATTTGTGCCATCCTGGATTTCTGTAGAAATTCAGAGGTTGTTCTAGCAATACACAGCTAGGAAATGTGAAGTGTTCTGACTCATTGCGTGTTGGCTTTGCGCAGTATAGAAACTTCCTTGGCTGGGAAGGAATTCCTTTCCAGCTGCCCATCCTCCAGAGCTGTGAGCTGTTCTCTTCCCTCTGAATAGGTAGTTTTCTCTTTGCTCAGACATTCTTCTGGGCTTAGCTGCTGTGTAACCTCCTAACCCCTCATTAATAATTTCCTGAGGCTGGTTTGTTATAAAGAAACATTGCAGCACAGACAGTGTGTGTGTGAGTTGCGTGTGTGTGTGTGTGTGTGTGTGTGATGACTCCTTAATGACCAACTTAAATGATATTAATGCTCTGTATCAAAAAAACAAGTGAGCATTAGATACTTAGGACGCCTTTAGTTTGCATGTTAATTACGGAGATCATAGCCTCAGGCAGAAGGTAATGAATGCTTCTTAACTTCTCTCCATGATTCAAATTAAATGCCTCATTTTCTATATTGTACACACATCTCAATGGCTTGAGTATTTAAAGGAAAAATCGTGAATCTCTCAAAGGCTTTGTAATGTTAGGACACCACAGAATACGTTTGTCTCTTCTGGGTTCTTAAGAAAAAGAGGTTCTTTCTAGTTTCTTTTTTTTGGCAGGGGTTGTTGGAAAGGTTTTATTTGTTTACCTGTTTTTTAATTTTATGGGAGTGTAGTTGATTTACAATGTTGTGTTAGTTTCAGGTGTACAGCAAAGTGAATCAGTTACACATATACATGTATCTACTCTTTTTCAGATTCTTTTCCCATATAGATCATCCCAGAGTATCTAGTAGAGTTCCCTGTGCTGTACAGCAAGTCCTTGCTGGTTAATCTCTCTTATATATCGTATCTTTGTAGTCTCTTGAAGAGACCCCCCACCCCCCAGAGCTGCGTGTGTTCCGAGGTGGGCTCCCATCGCGTGTACTATAGTACGTGCTCACCTTTCTCCGGTTTCAGCTGCACAAAGTGCTGTGAATTATCCAGAGCTGTCATTACTCAGGGAATAAGGGATGGGGATCAAAATGCTGTCTGACCCTGGGAAAATGCTCACACTATCGTGTTAACAGGAAAGGCGGGGTGAAGGCCGGATTTCAAGATACTTGTACATATGCCCACATACATTCTTCCATGGTGCAGAAGGGTAGAATGAAGCACGCTCACATGTTCTTAGTATTTTATCAACAAGGGCTCCAGCGAAGCAGTGGGGCTGCTGATATCTTCCTTCCTGCAATACATTGAATAGTTCTAAAATTTCCTGTAACACGCTTGTATTACTATCAGAGTTGAAGCCACGCTGTACTAATTGTGGAAACCAAATTTAAATGAAAGGGAGGCAGATTCAAACAATAGCATTTTCTCCTCTTCTGAAGGAAAGCACCTAAAATGCAAGCCTTGTTTTAGAAGCCAGGAGGAGGCGTCATCTCGAACTGGGCCAGCAGGGTTGAGAGCTGAACTAGACTCTTAGTTTTACCCCGGAGGCTGGACATGGCTGCGGCAGTCGGCAAGGGCAAGGCATCACCACGATGATCTGTGTTGTTTTTGGCCCTTTACAAGAAACGTTGTTTTCACAAGACCTAAGAGTTTGGTCCAGGAAGAGAGGAGAGATCATCTGGTACCATACGGGGATTTCTGCTTTCTCCTTTTCTTTTTTTTCCCCCGAGCTTAGTGTGTAGTCTGTACACCCTGCTCTGAAGCCTTAAAGAGCAAAACAGTATGGTGGGGCTTTTTGCACACTTGTTGGAAACATCTGGAACGTGCCACTATGTTGCATACCATGGGCTTTATTTACAAACAAGTGTGTGAGATAAACCATCATTAAAAAAAAAAAAAAAAAGACCTCCTACAGCTGCCTCCTACGGCTTGTGTGATCCCAGGTCTGTATGGACTGCAGAATCCCGCCCGTCCCATTCGCCCAGACTGGTAGACTGAGAAACACGTGGGACTCGCCCTTCTAAGCACAGCAGGCCCTTCCGATGGACCAGGCCCTGGTCCCCTACTGGGGTCAGGCAGCTTCCATCAGGGCTGTGCTGCCCCGAGGCCACAGGCTCTCACACTTCAGTTTTCTTTTTCTCATTTTCTAAAAAATTTTATTTTATTGAAGTCTAGTTGATTTACAATGTTGTGTTAATTTCTGCTGTACAGCAGAGTGAGTCCGTTATATACGTATATCGACATTCTTTTTCAGATTCTTTTCCATGATGGTTTATCCCAGGATATTGAATATAGTTCCCTGTGCTCTACAGTAGGACCTTGTTGTTTATCCTTTCTCTGTATAATCGTTTGCATCTGCTAATCCCAACCTCCCGCTCCACCCCCTCCCCCTCGGCAACTGCAAGACTGCGCTCTGTGTGAGTCTGTTTCTGTTTTGTTCATATGTGTTGTATTTTGGATTCCACATATAAGTGATAGCATATGATCCTCAATCTGTGACTGCCTTTTTAGAAATTCGAGACTCAAAATTATTTCAAACTGCAGGTGTAAAGCGCAAAGAAAACTCTGCTCTGGGGATACTTCTTTGGAGGAAGCCCTGCAGTTTGCACTTAGGACACTGCATGTTGAGTTTAGGGAATGAGGAAAAAAAGGACTCAGTGATGACTTGGTTTTTGGTGCCCGTGGGTGAAGTTACGCCTCGGCTAAGGTGCTTATTTTGGGATATCCCCGCTCAGAGGTTCATCTATCACGTAAACAGTGACACTGGTAATCAGTAAAAGAACGCAAAGAAACAAAACCCCAAAATAACAAAGACGTTACACAAATGATTGGTTTGTTTGGTTCTCACTTTTTCCTGCTGCCCTCATACTTGATGGCCGCGCCTTCATTTTGAGGTTGAATTCTTATGGTTCTGTGATGCCAGTGAAAGATTCTGTCTGCAGAGGCTGGAGCCCCTCCAAGTGCACTGAGCGCTGCGACTCGCCAGCTCAGGGAAGAATCCTCAATGAAAAGGGAGTTTCGAGTGGGGAAGTAGATTCGGGCTTCTGCGTGGGGAAGAAGTGCCTCAGGGACGCTCTGTAAGCGGTGAACGGTCGGGGCGTCCGGGGTGCAGGGTGGGTGCAGCCGTGTGTACACAGGGTCTGAGCTGCCGGTTGCCAGGGAGGGCCCTGTGTGCGCTGCAGCTGTCTCCCCCTTTGGTCTTCCATCCAGTTGACTTCCTCGTGGCGAGAGTCGTAGGAGATCAGAGAGCGATGAGTCTGTGCATACTGCGGACCTCCTTGCCTTCTGTGGCCGGAGACATGTATGGTGACTCATCCCCGCCGAGGGGCTGGGCTGTCTGAGCCACGGTGATGGCCATGCTCCCAGCCTTGAAACCCGGAGAGCTCTCTGGGCCTCAGCCTTCTCCACCAGAGTAGCTCAGAATATGATTTCAACATTCTGAAATAGACTTGAGGATGTCTTTTTAATGCTTCTGTTCTGGATATATCCCGGATGATAGGATCCAGGGACAGTCCCTGGGAGTGGGTGAGATGCTGTCAGGGCCCCCTCCTTGTCTGGGAGGTGAAGTCATGTCCTGAGTCATGGAGGCCTTGAGGGAAGGACCGGAGCAGAGGCTGGCCGTCGCCCTGGCTGGTGGGCCGCATCCTGACCTGCCCTCGGTTCAGGGTGTCCTGATGACAGTAGGTGACCTCCCGAGAAAAGACCAGGGCTCTGCCTTCCAGTGACCTGGGCTCATCTGAGGTCACTGTTGCCTCAGAAAAGGGGCTTTCAAAAAATGCCATGCTCATTAAGTGAAGAAATGATACCAAGGCCGTTTTTCAGAACAGGTCAAAACCTTGCTCTGACATATTTGTTTATAATTTTCCTGGATAAATAAATGAAATCATCTCGCGTGAAATATTGTATTTTTAAATGGGTTGGTCTCTTTTTCTGATTTGTACATTTTGTGTCTCTGGTTACGTTGTCACTGTATCCTTCGAAACCAGAGCTGTTATTTCTGCCTTAGCCTGGGTACGTACTCCATATTCTAGGTGGCAGATTAAGGAGACATTGCAGCATTTCACCTTAAATTCCTTGACTTTTAAAATTATTTTCTTTGTATCTCCTCTGTCCATGTGAATGATATTAGTAAGTAGTACTTTCTACAGGGCTTACTCTTCTTCTCTTTTCATATTCTGTAGGTTGCTTTAAGAGGCAGGCCACGGCCTGCCTTTATCCATTTTTCATAAATAATACACACCCTGCAGTTTACAAGAAGACATATCAAGGCTAAAGCATCCTGCTGTTGGGATGATAAATATGGCCAAACCAAATACGAGAAGAAGACAGCGTACGAGTTCTGATTCTCTAATTCCTTCCTTCTCAGCAGCTGGTTTGGAGAAGGCGGGGTTTCCTGTGTGTGGGAGCAGAGGGCCGGAGTCCTCCTGACGACCGGCCAGGTGATGCAGGAGCCATATCGAACCCATGAGTAGGTATCACAACAGAGAGATGGATACAGAACTGGATACTTTTCAGATTAGAATGGAAACGAAACTGCTGAATCTGGATGGTCCTTACAGTCCCCAAGGTGCTTTTCCCAAGATTATGAGCTGTTAGCCAGCATCTTGGCCACATGAGCTACATGAGTGGCTCTGTCATTCGGTCCTGCAGTTTCATTCGTGCAAGGTCATTGCCTCCACCTCCCAAGCAAAACCATCACATTCAGGGAGAGTGGCCTCTTTAACTGAGACGGGGCAAGTTCTTTAATTCGCAGACTTATACATTTATTGTTTTCTTCCCCCTGCTTTGGGAAATGGGACAGTGGTTGCTGAGCTTCTAAAAATTAGAGTTTATGATGAAGGGAAGTTGAGGAGGGAAAGTCTCTCTACATGAGAGAGTTGAGGATGTTAACTCTTTGTTTACGAATAACTTGCAAACATTTTTTTCTACTTTTGTCCCTTTTTCTTATAGTGCTTTTTTGCCATGCAAAAGTTTAAGCAAAATTTTTATGTAATAAAACCGATTAAAAAAACAGTTTAGGTTTTTTTCTTTCATGTTTTCTTTTAAATCTTTGGGTTTTGATTTAGATTTTTGTGCAGCTGAAGGCGTATTGCTGTCTTAAGTTTTTGCTACTAAGATTATATATATATTGATATATACATATATTTCTGTTTTGAAATGTTAGGAGATCTCTAGACTATTCATGAGTCTAGGGGTGAATGGGATGGGAAAAGGATACCCCCATTCATTTATTCTTTCAATGCATATTTCCTGAGCATTTATTACATAGACAGCAAGATACTAGATGCAGGTGATACAGTGCTGAACAGAATGTCCAAATCCTCTTGAGACAGGCTGGGACCTAGGACCCTTTGCTGCAGTGCTGGCACCTGGACAGACATCTCCTGGAGCAACAGATACTAAGAAACTATAAGGGATTAAAAATAACTGCAGGCCTGAGCAGAGGGGCAGAGTATGAACAAGATACAGAAAGGGCACAAGCCAACTGCCGCTCCTGAGGTCCCCAGGAGCAAAAGCAGGTCCCGAGCAGGGTCCCTGCACACAGCACCACCCAGGGGGCGGGCAGACCGTCGGATCTGCCTCCACCCTCATCCCAGATAAGGGGCCAGCCTGCTCCCCCAGCCCACCCCGTGGGGAGCGAGCAAGGGCACTTGTTACCTGTTTTCATTCCCGCCTGCTGCAGCCGGGGGCCCCAATAAAGCCCTGCGTGGATTCCTCGTCTGGCCTCTGGTCAATTTCTATGGATTACAAAGAGCCCAAGGACCCCGGTCGGTAACACTCTGACCTGGTGGACTTCGCAGTCTGGTGCGGAGAGAAGGTGACACGCACACACAGAAGGAAGCTGCTGGCGCTCCGGGGCCGGATCGCGGTTGGTACTGGAGGATGGGCAGAGTGGCCAGGGCACGTTCCCGCAGTTGAGAACAGGTCGCGGGGGTCTCCGCAGGGTGGCGTTGAGCATGGATCTGAGGGCATGGCGAGAAGGCCTGGCAGACGCAGGGAGTGTGCCTGTGCCGGATGCCTGGGGACAGCGGGGGTTGGGGGCTGGCTGGAGAGGGCTGAGCTGAGTGGTGGTGCTTTCTGCAGGGCTTGTTACTTCTGTAGGGCGGGGGGGTAGAAAAGGGTGACTTAGACCACAGTGAAGGGGGTCGGGGCTCAGATTTGGCTCTGTTCTGAAATTGGGGCCGTTAGAATTGTCTGGAGCTGGGAGTCAGTTCGAAGGAGGAAGCTTGAAGCTCTGGCCCATGGGCCAGACTGGCATGTAGGTCTGCGGCCTGTGTTTATGTCTTCAAGGCTTCAGGCGACTTGTCAGTTGCTCTTCTGGGTACCCCGGACACGTGGCTCGATTGTGACCGTGAAAGGATGTAAAAGATACAAGTTGGTGATGGGTTTCATTGTTCATATTTAATAATGATAAGCGATCAATGTGTGTGTGTTTAAGAGCAACAGAAGAGAAGAAAGCAGCGTCGTATTGATTTGGAAGAATATTACCAGCTGCTTGCTAGTTGGAAGACTGGACCTTTTTACTGTAACCAGAGGCGGGTGGTACTGTAATAAATTCCATCTAATAATAAATATACTTAACCGTTACCGAGTGCTTACTACACACCATGTGTTAATGCATGATTTACATACTTTGACTCCTTTAATCTTTACAAAAACCTCTGGGGGCGATGGCTAGGATTATTCCCAATTTGAGGAGGGTGTAACCCACTTTCCCAGGGTCGCGCTCCAAGCAAGGCAGCCTGGTCCCAGGGTGCCTGCCCTTAACCATTGCATCACCCGGCCCCTAATCGCCACCCTGCTGTGTTGGAACGAGAGCTCGAATTTGGTTAAGAGCTGAGTAGACTTGCTCACATGTGGTTCCACTTTTTAAAAACATTTTATCGGCGTGTCGGTGATTTACAATGTTGTGTCAGTTTCAGGTGCACAGCAAAGTGATTCCGTTGTACGTATACATAGATCCACTCTTTTTTAGATTCTTTTCCCATGTAGGCCGTGGCAGAGTCCTTGTGCTGTACAGTAGGTCCTTATTAGTTATTTGTGTTATACGTAGCAGTGTGTGTATGTCAGTGTTCACTGCAGCACTGTTTATAACAGCTAGGACGTGGAAGAAACCAAATGCCCATCGACAGAGGCATGGATGAAGAACGTGTGGCACTTGTATACAGTGGAATATTACGCAGCCATAAAAAGGAACGAAATAATGTGGTTCCGCTTCTTCAGTGTCTAGAAGGCACCGGGGGCCCTGAATACCCTGGAAGTTTTTCTCTCCATCATCACATTCTTGTTTTTGGGAAAGCCTGGACATTTGGGGTGAGAAGAGCCCATAGAGGAAGGAAAGGGTGGAAGTGTGACTCCGTGGAGCCTGGAACTGAGCTCGAATCCTGGTTTACCCACTTGTTACTTCTTCTGTTTGTTGCCTCACCTTTCTGAGTGCCCAGATCTCCCGTTTGTAAAATTTTAAAGTTAAGAACTACCTCACAGAGTAGAGTAATGAAAAGTAGCAAAATGTCTGGTCCATTTAACACGTTTGACTCCCTCTGCCCATCTTCCAGGCTAGAGAGGCTGAAAACAAACATAGGGGTTTCCAAAAACAAGTTGGATAGAATGGAGAAAAAGACCCTGATGCAGGAGGCTAGCGGAACGGTGCAGTGCAGCCCCACAGCAGGACCGTAAAGAAATAATGCATGCATTTGCTCGACTCAGCGCTCCTCAGACTGGAGTGCTCCTTTGAACCCTCTGGGATCTTGATAAAATACAAATTCTGCTTCAGCAGGCTTGGGGTGGGGCCTGAGATTCTGCGTTTCTAAAAAGCTGAAGGGATGCTGGTGCTGGCGGTCCGGGGACTGCACGCTGCCCGTCACCAAACCAAACCTGGGTCCCCTTGCTCACCTCACTGCAAAGCCAAGCTACTGACACCCAGTTGTGGCCAAGGAAAGTACAGCGTTTATCGCAGGGCACCAAGCGAGGAGAGTGGGCAGCTCATGTTCAAAAGACCTGAACTCCCCAATGGGAAGGGTTTTTAAAGGCAGCATTTGGGGTGAGGGCTGCGGGGTGCATGCCTTTCCTCTGATTGGCTGGTGGTGAGGTCACAGGGTTGTGTTTCCGGAATCTTCATCGTCAGCCTTCTGGTTCCAACCAGTCTGGGGTCTAGTGCTTGCTGTCAGCATGTACTCACCGTCCACCACCTGGGCAGGGGTCTTAGTTTCCACAGCACAACTCAAAGATACGTGTCAGATTGTTCTGTATATCCCTTGGGGAGCAACTCGGACTCTGTTTGATCACTCAGCTGTTGTTTAAGCTAACGTTACTTTTCTTGTTTCACGGCTTTTCTTTTGTTTCTGCGTGCCCTCCCTTCCCTAATTAGTAACTGCTTGAGTCTGCTCTTTGGAACCCAAGGAAGGTCTAGGAGACTAAAGCCTTTTTCTACAAGCAAGAAACAGGGGACATGGAGGGGGTTTGTACCCGGGAGGGCCCCGCAGGGTCCTGCTCAGTTTCATGGCTAGCAAGGACTTATCAAAATAGGTTTATGAAGTACATGGGGAGTGATACTGGTTGATATTCAGGTCAATATCAGGAAAGCATTCTCCAGGAGCATCTTAGAGGTGAGGTGAGCTGTATCCCAGGGGACCCTTCCCCAGTCACTGCTGATGCTCTGGGGGTTGAGCCAGACTCACACCTCACCTGACCCACTGGTACGGGGTAACCTCGCCTAGAAGCCGTGGAGCCTTTACGCGTTGTTGGCGGAGATAGTTTGAGTCTCTCTGGACGGTGAGACCAGCAAGCCCAGACGTTTTAGCGGGAATTCACTCTCTGTGAAGATGATCAGATGAGGTACTGTTAATATTTGCTGTAGCCTTGTGATGGGTCTTTAAATCAGACACTAATTCCAGCTGAAAGCGGTACTCTGAGATCTGTACCGTGTCTCTTTAACACAAGTTACTAAACTGAAATCTCAGAGTTTCCTAAGAGTTTTAAGTGGAAACTGTTCATAGTCATATCCACATGTTTGCTCTGTGATCAGTGCTGTAGTTACACCCCCACCCCCCACCCAAGTCTCATGTGCCTGCTGTACCTTTAATTTATTGTTACCAGTATTTCTTGCCAGGTTTACATCATGGTAACGTGTGCACTTAATGTTTCTCAGAAGTTTTCAGACTTTAGCCTTCTAGAAATATAAATGGCTAGCCCATTGTGATGGAACAGAAATACCTTCTTCATTCCTCAGTTTTCACACAGCTGTAGTTAACTAGAAAAAAGTGCCTATTTATGGGAAGTGTGTTTTCTCTCCTGCAGAGTCTTATTGTCAAGTATTTGTGGAGCTGTCACCTGTTAAATGATAGTGACCTTACGCTTTGTAGATATTTTTCTCAGGAGAGAAGATAAGCTAGAAAAATAAAGTACATAAGACGTTGGGAAAACGTCACAGACTTTTTGAATCCTGTTTGCATTGCACCCGGGACCCACCTCTTCTGGCCAGGCCTCAGGAGGACCAGTGAGCACACGGGAATGGCATGTATTTATACTCGTGTAAATAAGATCCTGTATACTCTGCCCTGGGCACATGCAGGCGGCCCTTTTATGGTCAACCAGGGGTTTTCCCTCTGGTCTTCAGGCAGACAATGGGGCTAGGAGCTGGAGTGTATTTCTGATACCACCCGTAGGAACGGTTTCACAAGCTGGTCCCCTTTTATAAAATCTTAGAAATGGCTTTGTGATGCTTGCCTCTGTTAGCTGATAGGTGATCTGGAACGAATGAAGGCATTTATGCAGAAGGACAGCATTTTTTGTTTTTTTCAAGCTCACCTCTCTTCCTGTTCAATTTTTAGCTTTGTTAATAGGTTCTGCTTACAAAATAGGCAGTGTCACCTTACTATTTTAATCGTAACTTGTTCTGTTCAGAATGGCTAGTGTTCCTTCCAGGAATAGATGGTATTACTTTGTCCCTTAAGTAACGTCCACACTTGTCTTTGAGGAGGAATCTCGTGTATTCTACACCCAAGGAGATTACTAACCGGCCTGAAGGGACGAAGGGCGAGTGATTTTAGGAAACACTGTTGCGCAAACACATATTTGATATTTTCTCTGGATTCGACATTATTTTTTAAAGGGAAATAATATCAACATAGATCATAATAACATTATTTAAAAACTGATGCATCCTCGAAAATGATAGAACCAACAAGATACCACACTCCTTCCCTCAGCACAGTTGTCCTTGGAAAGGTGGTTGCATGTCCAGCTTTAAATTCAAGATGTTCTCTAGAATTACAACTATAGAGTCTGTGGAGAGGCAGTAAGCATCCATGGCTGTGGCTGCTTCATCCTGTCCAGTTTCTCATTTGTAAAGGACCACTTCATTTTCAATCATTGTCTACAAGTTGCTCAACGGCTTGGAAAACATTTTAAATAGCACGACTTGTAAACTGTGTACGTTGTTATAGAAGAGTTCTACCCCCTCTTGTCTTGTGCTCACCTCATAGATCTGTGCCACCCTTCAGATCCCAGTTCAGCTCTCCCTGTGTCTGCTTGGCCTTCCCCCTCAGTTCACGATTCGGTACTTACCGAGCGCCAACTGGATGCTGAACCATTGGTTCTCTGACTTCTTGGTCTTAAGATCCTCGTATCCATGTGAAAACTATTGAAGATGCCAAAGAGCTTTTGTTTGAAGGGGTTACATCTATTGATGTTGATCATATTCGAAATTAAACTGAGGAAGCTTCGACATACTTACTCATTTAGAAGTAACAGTGATAAATATTAATGTGAACATATATTATGAAAAAGAATCATTGTTTTTCCAAAGCAAACACAATGGGTAGGAAGTGTGTTGTTTTACATTTAAAAAAATCTAGTGTCTGGCTCGCAGGGAGACAGGTGAATTCTCAGATCTGCTTCTGTACTCAGTCCGCTGAGATATGTACATCAGGAAAACATGACTCAGGAAATAACCTCAGGAAAATATGACTGCACGTTTGTGGGAAAATAACTTTGATCTCACAGACCCCTCAAAGGTTCCTAGAGCACACTTTGAGGACCTCTGTGTCAGCCGCAGGTATAGACTGGTACACAAAAAGAGACTCTAGTCTTGGCTTTTGTGGACCTAAGTACAGTTTATTCTCATAGTAGGTGCAATTTTTCTTTTTAATTATTATTTTTCATTCTCCCACTACAGTGAAGTCTCCAAAAAGACTTCTTGTTTTTGATTCTTACTTATGGGTTTTATTTTATTATTAAACATTTCTGGGGTGAATGGATAAAATCAACTGTTCATGGTGTTGAATGTACACTTTCTAACCCCATATTGAGGGCATGTGTTCTACTAGTATAGACATGACCCCAGATCTTAGAGCAGGCTGGCTTAAATCTCCCTGGATGAAGTGCTATACTTTTTAAACTTTTTCAGGATACTTGGAAATAGGTAGAGTTAGTTGACCCTTGAACGACACAGGTTTGTACCGCACAGGTCCACTAAAACACGGATTTTTTTCCATAGTAAATAGACAGTACTACACAATCCAAGGTTGGTTGAATCTGAGGATACGGAATAACCTAGGCTATGAAAGAACTGTGGATTCGGAGGGCTGACCGCAAGTTATCCGTGGGTTTTCAACTTCACAGAGGGTTGGGGTCCCTAACCCCCGCTGTGTTCAAGATTCAACCGTACTGAAGTACATAGGAAGGAAGTGCTCCTTTCACGTTTGAAAAGAATAGATTTTATGTAATAATAAGATGGTTTCCTTTAGAGTTCCTTGACTACAACCAGTAGTTGATTCTTTAAATATGTATTTTCTGAATTATTGTTACTTGGTTTGGGTATCACGAGGAAATTAGAAACTCAGCTCTTCCTTTTTTTTTTTTTTCACGTGATTATCAGTAAAAAGCTGTACAGTGCGGTGCAGTGACACGGGTACAACTGTTCACCAGTTTCCAAGACTTTCTTTCCAGTAAGTCACTGACAGTTTCATATATTGTAAACCCTCTTGGTATAGTTCCGTCTTTATTCTGTGTCCAGTGAACGTGAAACTCGTATCGGGTTGACAGTTTTCTATCACAAGGGCAATATCTAAGAAGTAGTTTGTAGGGGAAGGATCAAAGTTACGAATCAAAATTATTATATGAGACGTGCTTAGAAGTAATATGTCTTAGAAGAATATGTTAATTTGATTTCTTCTGATGACACATCAGTGTCATAATGTTTTTTTAACATTTAATTTAATTGGCGTACAGTTGATTTACAATGTTGTGTTTAATTAAATTAATTTTTTTAATTTAATTTTTTAATTAAATTAAATTTAATTTTTATTGGCGTACAGTTGATTTACAATGTTGTGTTACTTTCACGTGTACAGCAAAGTGATTCAGTTATACGTATACAAGTATCTATTCTTTTTCAGATTCTTTTCCCATATAGGTTATTACAGAGTATTGAGTAGAGTTCCCTGTGCTATACAGAAGGTCCTTGTTGCTTATCTATTTTGTATATAGTCGTGTGTACATGTCAATCCCAGTCTCCCAATTTATCCCTCCCCACCCTTTCCCCTTTGGTAACCATGTTTGTT
>NW_020173335.1:3572440-3597184 GCF_003031525.2 Neophocaena asiaeorientalis asiaeorientalis
TTTTTTTTTTTTTTTAGATTTCACATATAAGTGATATCATATATTTCTTTTTCTCTGACTTACTGCACTTACTATGATAATCTTTAGTTCCATCCTTGTTGCTGCAAATGGCTTTATTTCGTTGTTTTTTATGCCTGAGTAATACACACACACACACACACACACACACCACATCTTCTGTATCCGTTCATCTGTAGATGGACATTTAGGTTGCTTCCATGTCTTGGCTGTTATAAATAGTGCTGCAGTGAACACTGAGGTGCGTGTATCCTTTCGGATTATGGTTTTCTCCGGATATGTGGATATATGCCCAGGAGTGGGATTGCTGGATCATATGGAAATTCTATTTTTAGAATACTCCATACTGTGTTCCACAGTGGCTTCACCAGTTTACATTTCCACCAACGGTGTAGGAGGGTTCCCTTTTCTCCACACCCTCTCCAGCATTTATTATTTGTAGACTTTTTGATGATGGCCATTCTGACTGGTGTGAGGTGATACCTCATTGTAGTTTTGATTTGCATTTCTCTAATAATTAGCAACGTTGAGCATCTTATGTTTTTGTAAGGTATATTATTTAAACAAGCCATGATCTAACTTTGCCACAATAAGAAATTTTCTCTGTATGTTCTCTTTGGTTCATAATACAATTCTGAAGTGAATTCCTCATTCCCATGTAAATGAAAAATGTGTTTTCTTATCTTGGAGATTTATATGGACTCATCTTTTCAAGCCCTCTTTTTATGAGCCAAATTTTATTTTTCAGGTTTATGAGAGAAATTCCAGGAGTGAGAGTAGGCCTTGCCGGTGATAGGGTTTTCTTTCATGTAGAGATGAACTTGCTTGTTATTTCTTGTTTCTACGTCTGACTCACTGAGTTATTTTTCTACTGAATTCACTTTGTTCATGATGTCAGCATTACAAGTTTACACACATGTTGTAGAATATAATTCAAGATACTATTTGGACCAGGAAGAACACAGCTTTCAAGTGGTGATATAGGTGTGTGGACTGTGGTGTGTGGCTGGCACACTTTGAGCCTAAAGAATGAAGACATGTAAATTAAACATAAAAAGATCTTCAGTTAATTCATAAAGCAGGCCTAGACTTTATTGATCCAGAGGCTGAGAGAGAAGCCAGCGTCTTCTGAGGCTGAGTCGCAGACAAGGTCACAGCATCCTGGGTGAGGGCAGTGACCTCTGACCTGCCGTTCTCCTCCCACCGATGTATCTAGTCCATCTGCCTACTAACACGTCTCCCTTTTGCCTTTTGGAGAAAATCCACATTCCTTAGCCCGGATTTCGAATCTTTCAGTGTAGTCTTTTCTCTTTCGCTCCCCACCTGGCATTTAGCTGTTGGTCCTACCCAGGAATTGCACTGCGGAGAGGAAGCAGTCCCATCTCCTCCCAAGCTCCGCCCTCTTCCCTGAGATGCTTTCACGATAGCCCGCAGTTCTGCGTTGCCTGGTCCAGGAAGCCTCCCCGGAACGTTTTAGCTATGTTATACCTGCTTCTCCTTGCTTTCATGAATATTGGCCACCTGGTTACTAAAGTTAATTTTGGTGTGTCACCTTCCATTTCTTTTATTGTGCGTATTTACAGATCTGTTTTCACAAAAATGAACTCTTAGGATCCAGCTGCCTTATAGTATTTTTTTACGCAATAATAAAATACCATGGATATAAAATACTAGTTGACAGCATTATTTTGTTCACGATACACTGGCCCTTTCAATTCATGTTTTATAATTCCTTTAGCCAGTTTTCTGTTGAAAAATTTTGACCCAATTTTTGGTGTCTCTGTAAGCGGTGATGGGATGATTATCCTTTTTAGCTCCATCTTCTTTTAAAACACTTAAAAGCGGTTTCTCATTTTGCGTAGCGTAATTTTAGTACTGGTAAAGTTGAACGTTTTTTTCTTTCTTTTAAGTTTAATTTGTGGTCATCTGCATTTCTCTCTTGGTGACTACATCTTCATACCCCCGGTGTGTTTTTGTGTTGGTCAATTTCTTTTTCTCATTATGCATAAGAATATGTTTACAATGAAGAGTTTAGTGCATTGACACCTCTCTAGTGAATATGTTCTCTAGCTTACAGTTTGCTTTTCAATTTGAGCGCAGAAGATAAAGAACAGGTAATTGAAGAGATCTTTTTAACAATGGCGTTGATCTTTTTTTCTGTGTTGGAAATATGAATAAAACACTGGGTTCCTTTTATTCAGGAATCAAAGCTGCCGGTGCTGGTTGTACTAAAACCCATGTCAGGCTCCTTACCCACGTTTCTTTTTGGCTGAAGACTCTGCTTTTCTCTCTCTTCTTGGGGAGACCATCGGCCACTTGGTCTTTGGGGTTTGTTGCTCCACCACACTGGCTGCATTGAATGACATGTTGGAATTTAACCCCCCAATTTTTCTTCCTTTACTGTTCCTGAAGGCAAGAATGGAGGCTTTCTGCGTTTGAAAGGTTTTATTTTTAGTTACAAGCATTTGGTAAGTAAAATGGTTATGACTGTATATAAAACTACTATAATTGAGCCAGACTACTTTGTTGAAGGGATAAATGAAGTTCAGGGGGGCTCCTGGCTTCATCGCCTGCTTTGAGACAGCAACTCCCGAAACCTTCTCTCATAAGTGCTTTTGGACCTAAGACGTCCTTCCCCCCCCCCCCCCCCCCCCCCCCCCCCCCCCCCCCCCCCCCCCCCCCCCCCCCCCCCCCCCCCCCCGTCATCGTCCCTGATTGACAGAACTTGCGCCCCAAGAGCGGACAGCCTAGTGGTGGCCAAATAACAGCTTTGGTGAAGGCTGGGCGCCCATCCAATAACTCTGCCAAGTGCAGGGGTTCAGACAAATTGTGTTGGAGAACGGGATTTGCACTTGAGACCGAAATAGAGTTTTTGCATCCATCACTGGGTCCTTAAACAGCCTGACCTGTTTAACCTACCAAGTCAGGGTGGTGGGCCTTTGTGGAAGGGGTTTGGAAGGAGATGCTCCTGTGACTGGAAGGCTCCTGGCAGGAAACAGATGGAAACTTTAAATATAACAACAAACCCATTCTGTGTTAACCTAAATAACGTAATTTCATGAACCATAAAATTGCATTTTCCAAAGAAAAATTGTACTGATAGTGCTAGAATTCTGTCACGTTTTTGCCGATTTCTTTAACGTCTGGCCTGTTGGAAGACAGCGGGGCGTTCATATCCGCGTCTGCACTCAGTAGGTTGTGGTAGCAGGTCCCGTTGCCGTTGGCAGAGTTCATTGCACACGCGTGACAGAGTGAGTGAGAAAAAGGCAGAATGTATGTTAATATGATGATGAAAATAATCTTGAGCTCATGGACCCCTGAAAGGCCCTTGGGGACACGAAGGGGTGCCTGGACCACACGTAGTGAGCCTCTAATTTGAGGGCAGGGGTTTGGCGCATCCGAGAACAAATGCGCAGCCAGGACTTGAACTTCAAGGCAGGGACGAGAGGAAATCAAGGGCTCAGCCTTTTCTTCTTCTGCCCTGTGAACTTGGGCCCGTGCCTAGTTGACCAAACCCGGCCAGATGCTGGAGGGCAGGGGCGCCTGGCCTGGTGGCCTCTGCAGGTCAGCACCCGAGGGAGGGCACAGGACAGGGCGGGAAGGGTGCATCGTGAGGGAGGAGAGCCGGTGCATCCCCTGCCTCTCTTTGCTTGCTGCACCGGAGGATAAAATAAGGAGAAAGGAACAAAAGGGCTCAGGGCTGGCCTTCGTAGGTCACAGAGAGAGGCTGGAAGCTGTTTGTTGGTTTCGTTTTAAAGACACAGTAAGACACTTACGAGGGAAATTCATAGTATTAGTGCCTTCCCCTCCCTTAGTGGCTTAGTGGCTCCCTTAAGGCTATTAATGCCTTCCCTTCCCCAAGGGGAATGAGTCCAAGGGGCGGGTGGGGAAGAGAAAGGCCGATGCCGAATCCGGCCTCTGTACCCAAACTAAACCTCGGAGACAGAGTTTTGGGTGAAGTAGAGAAGAAGAACAGCTTTATTGCTTTGCCAGGCAGAGGGGGCCGCAGCGGGCTCCTGCCCTCAAAACCGTGTCAGGACCTGCAGCGGTAGTGCGGAGGTTTATCATCGCGGTTCAAAGAGGGCGTGGTCAGCTCGCGGACGTCCTTCTGATTGGTTGGTGGTGAGGTAAGTGGGAGTCGGCCTCATCAATCTTATGGTTCCAGCTGGTCTGGGGTCTGCGTGCTTGCGGGCAGCATGCTGTGTTACCTGTTAACTTCTCCCACCTGGTGGGCATCTCCGTATCAGCAGAACAGCTCAAAATATTGTTCTGTGCATCCTTGGAGGGGGAACCGGGACCCTGGCCCCAGGGTCTCTGCATCCCCTCCCTTCCCTGATTAGCGACTTTCTGAACCTGCCCGCTGGAACTCAGGGAAGGTCCTGGAGGCTGGATGAAGCCTCTTTCCTGTCATCAAGAAAACAGGGGACACGGAGAGGCTTTTGTGCCCAGGAGCCCCACGGGGTCCTGCTCCGTATCAAGACCTGAAGTGGGGTGGAAATCGTCTTCGAAGGGCTCCACTGGCCACACTCTGACTTAATTCTTGAGACACAGTCAAGGCTCAAAGTTGAAATGCCCTCAAGGGAAACAGTTTACATCCTGAACAAAACAAAGATACTTTTTGAAACTCAGCCTATGGAGGTGATGGGCCACACGATGGATTTAACTACTAGACACGTCAGGCTGTGCTAAGGAATCGTATAGCAGGCAAACGAGTGTTGCCTGATTCCAGCCAGAGACTGGTAATTTATATTTTAATATTAACCTCCAATGACAGGATGTTTGTGTATTTTACATAATTTGAAAAAGAATGACGCAAATTTTGTTTGTATTTTAATGTTTTACGAGTGTGTACTTGACATTTTAATTTCCTTGAGAGCGAGGGGCTGTGTTCTTTAATTGTGCACTGCTGTTGCTTAACATGAGATCTAGTGTATACATACCGTCAGTTCTCGTCATCCGTGGTAGTTATGTTGTGTGAAGGCATTGCAAACGTGCATTAGCGAATACCAAACCATCGCCCCTACAGGAAACGTAGGATCAGGTTCCCATGAGCCCCTGGTCACATTTCCTTCAGCCCATCACCTCATATACCCGGTTTTATGTGTGTTTCTGTTTAAAGACACCTTATTTGATCTGTATTGTTGAGTCAGGACGACTGAACTCACGGCCAGTGGCATATAACTCGTGTCTGAACAAAGCTTATCTCACACCCATAAAGGGCATCGCAGGGAATGCAAGTCGGCGCATCAGTACCAGCTTGGGGCCGTTGAAAACAGTGAACTCTCCCCAGAAACACAAAAACGAGGAACGCGGAGTGCCAAATACGCTGTGGAAAGGAAACTCGTTCGCAGGGAGGGACTGAAATCAGCAGGACCATTTCGCCTGCTTGGACTTCGCAAACGTGGAGTCCACAAGTAGTGAGAACCTGCTGTAGGGAGTTTGAATGTGCATGAAACAGGTGAGCAGCATTTCCTTTATGGGACGGATGTGCAGCGAAAGCCGACTAACGTCTGCCGTGGCCAGGAGTTCCTTAGCTTTCTTTCCTGTGGGTCTTTAAGCAAACCTGTGCGTTAGCTGACTTTGCCGGTTGAGGTGAGGCAGCTCAGACTCTGAGAAGTTCTGGAACCTGAGGGCTTTCGGTCGGATTCTCAACAGGCCTGTCTGGCCCCACCGTGATGCTCGTGATTAAATATTAACTCTCTCTCCGCACTTTTTTTTGTTCCCTCTTTGAGCACAAATACAGGGTGGCATTTCTGGGTTTACTTCCTTTAACCAGAAAGAGTAAATATTATACCTTCCTGGATTTCTGAAGGCTAAACCTAAGTGCCTTCATTCTTAAAAGTTTTTGCAGTGTTGCCCTTAGAAATGTAAACTGCAGGAAACCTGAGGAGGAAACGGACACAGTCAGACTCCTGATCAAAACAGAGTCTTTGGCGTATTAAAAGTTCCTAATAATAGATTAAATTAACCTTACATTGGTAAGGAAAAAGCCCCCCTCACTCCTTTTATTTATAAGTTTTCTAAAACTTGGAGCTATTTTAAAGCCAACTCATATCCTATAAATGTCCTGGCCAGGTACTGTGTGCCTTCTCGGTGTTGCCATAATATACTTTTTAGGAAGAATGTATGGAACAATTTTCAAAGGAAAGAAGATTCTAAAATAAAATTAAAGCAGACCGTGCTACCTGAGACTTTTCTGTTCAACAGACGTAGATCTAAAAAAAAAAAAAAACCTCCTATAAATGTGATGTTTAAAATCTACACAAAGATAAGTATAAACCATATTTCTGAATAAGTATCTCCACTTCAGTTTAAGATGACGGTTAACATAGCGCACGTCTGGGTGGTCTGGAGTCTCCTGGGACGTGAGTCTTCTGGGGAGTCGGGGCCAGTGCCGACAGCTTGCCTCTGTCCACTGCCCTGGCCTTCCTGTCCCAGCTGCGATCCACACGCGAGGTGTGAGGTGCTTCCAGATTACCTTGGGTGGTTTTTCCTGGATAGTAAGGAAAGATGATCCCTCCTGTCCTTCCCCGAGCAAGCCAACCCTGCGATCGTCACGTGTCCCTGAGCACATGCACTGACCACAGAGGTGAACGTGATCCCCAGCAACTCAAGCCTTCCTGGACCTTTGCCTGTGATTTAAGTGCTCTTCTCAGTAGAAATATGATACTCCTGTCCCCTAGCTGACGGGCCCTGTTAACGGTCATCTCATTGTCTCCCTGCACTTATCTGTTCAGAAGCTCTCCTGACCCTTGGGAAGGTAATCCACAAATGCTTTAATAACAGGAAATCTGTCCCGTGTTACCCAGATACAAAAGAAAGCATGCAGGTTGGGGAGCTGAGTCGTACCTTGGGTTTCCTGTTCTAAAGGTCAGAATTCTGAGGCTGTCACATCCTTTGCTTTCACAGTTCATGTCAGTTTTGTCTCTTCAGATCGACTTGGCTGCATTCCATACTTTGCAGGCTCTCTCTCTCCCCAGTTGGTAGGCAGCAGGGAAAGAAAGTTAAAATACATTGTGGGATTACAGGGCAGGGAAATTAGCACCGATGATAATTTCCCACCGATGTGGGAAAGGGAAAGAAGCCAGGCTGAATTTTGCGTGTAATAAACACGTAAACCTAGATTCTTCATTTTGGCCTTTATTACAAGTAGTCTCAGCTTTATAATGGGATTTCATTTTTGTTTACAATTATATGACTCTTGTGGTAATGCCTTATTTGAAGAAAGTGTCTTTTCAGATCACGTAAACAAATTGTTCTGTACGTTATTGCCTTTCAAAAATCTAGAAACAGGATTTCCTATTTTACAAATCCTCCATGGATCCAGCTCAAACTCCTTATTGCCCTCAGCCATCCACCTCTGATGTGCAGTCCTTACGATTCCCCACAGTTTGATTTTTGCACGATTTTGCACTCGCTTTTCCCAGTGCCCGAAATTCTTTTTCCATGAGGCTACCTGGAAAAGTCGTATAACAATGAGGGTGAACTATAGAGAATTTTTTCCCTTAAATCTGTTGTTAAGCAAGATTATTGCTTGTCGTTTTAAGAGATACTTGCACACGGTGTATGTGAGTTACCCGTTACTCCCACAAAGGCATGCAGAGGAGGTCACAATGAAAATGTGCTCTTTGGAGGTTAGGAAGGTGAGTCTAACGACAAATTAACCCAGTTAGTAACCCAAACTCAAATGGCAACCCACTTGGTGTTTTCCAGCATCTGGTATATTACCATCTGTGAGC
This sequence comes from Neophocaena asiaeorientalis asiaeorientalis, assembly GCF_003031525.2. Classification (NCBI taxonomy): domain Eukaryota; kingdom Metazoa; phylum Chordata; class Mammalia; order Artiodactyla; family Phocoenidae; genus Neophocaena; species Neophocaena asiaeorientalis. Next base: position 3,580,198 of record NW_020173335.1, read on the forward strand.
AGAGGAGTTTTTCAACATTCTACTTGGGTGGGCCTTCTGGGCAGGGCACTGCAAGTTCGGGCCTGTCTACACACATATCTTGAAAGGACCATTTGAAAGTAGGAGAGGTAACTTGATGTGAACCCAAGTATTTAAAAATGTTATCAACTGTGCCTCGTATCCCACTGAAGGGTAAATAACCAGGGAGTATTTTTCATTCTGTAAAGTCTGTGAGTACCAGCTCCCTCTTTTCTCTCTCTTTTTTTTTCCCTTAAGCTGACCTGAGTTAACCCTTGTTGAACAATAAATCATTCACTGAAGGAGGAGGGGGAGGAAGAGAGATTTTGTCCCTTTGGGTCATTCTGTTGTATTCTGATGCTTTCCGGAAGGCCGGAAGAATAGAAATTACATGTGCACGTGCTGGGGGGCAAAATTAGTTCTGTTTTTTAACTGGAGAGTAGTTCTATATTTTATTGCCCTTTTTTTACTTTGAAAAATTGATTTTATGAACTATAAAAATTATTTTTATAAGATAGATTTACTTTTTCTCCTCTTTCTTTCCTTTTTTTTCCTCTTTCCTCCCCAACTGGTATCTTAACCTAGATAGCTCAGGACATAGAATATATTATATTTTCATAATTTCTGGGTCGAGCAGACGATGTTAAATTTTCTTTGAAAGTACACAGGTATTTAAATGTTGGATGAACACGTTATTTACATAGTAATAGTATTATTCAGTCATTTTCTATAAGCATTGACTGATTTGTATGTGGTGTCTTCTTGGTAGTTGTCATTTTGCACATTTTTTTAACTAAGAGTTTCTAAGTTACTGAGTCTTAAGGCCCAGTCCAGGCAGGGGGGTCTCTGCTCCTTTGTCACTTGCTTCCAGCCCATCCTCCTGAGGTGCCCCTCACTGATTCACTTATTGCAATTGTTTCTACTCACCTTTCTTTTGGAAAGAGGTCAGGCATATTCTTTAAGTTTATCACTTCTTCGCCTGTTGCATTTTCCAGTTTGTAACTTGGTTTCACTTTCCTGTACGTGCAGTCACGTATTGTTAGCATGACAGTCTTCTGGAGACCCACCATAGAGATAAACACTTGGTCCTTCAGTGATTATAAACTTTATTCTTACAACAAACAGTATGAGAAAATGTGCAATCTCTCATGTGCAGTGTTTTTCAGAAAGTCCTTTATGGCTATGTTTTTGTTTTGGGGGAACTGTGAACTAAGAAGTCTTCAAATGCCGCCATAAAAGGATGTTTCTCATGGTCTCCTAAAGAATGGCAAAAAGGAGCTGGACTGGTGGGTCTAAAATGAAGGCTGTCTAGAGACACGTGCAGGGTGTGGAACCGGTGACACCCTCTCTGTGGTCCACACATCCTGTCCCCTCGATCGGTCACTGGGGCATGTCCCCTGTACTTCACTTGTTCTGCGCCTTTTCCATCTTTTTACCCAGCCCAGGTCTTTTCCTTTCCCTTTCTACTGACCAGTAATTAGTAATCCCACCTTACAGATCCAATTTTAGTGCACAGATTTTCAGTCTTTAAACATAAAATCAGATAGACAGATAGATGGGAAATTATCTACAATGTGGGAACAGTATAACCGACGTGGGCAATGAAAGTGAGAACCAAGTTCCTAGGTGCATAGTGATTGTTCCTAGTAGCTGCGTATAGTGGAAAATAATGTTCTATAAAATGGAGGTGAAATGAAATTATGTCTTTTAAAATTTTTTCTTAAACCCGACCACATATATATTTAACACCGTGGAAAGTGAATTATTTACTCACATGGAATATTTGAGAAATGAATTTAATAACTCTGTATTCTAGAAATATTCACCACCTATATCCCATTCATATATTTCATCATCTTGCAAATTGAGCTACTTAATGAACTCCAGAATTATGCTCCCTCCGATGTCCCGTCTCTGTAATTTTGTTCTTTAAATCTCTAACTCTTGAAATGCATCCACTTTTAAGTGTTTACAGGGCAAGTTCTACAAATTTGAAAAGGCTTTAAGCCCCAGCTTAAATGCTACTTTCCACTCAAAACCTTTTATGATTTTGCCAGGTGGAAGTAATCTCTCTCTCGAGTTTCCATGGTCCTTTTTCTCTATCTCTTGGGACAATTACTGTGGTCAATCTTTAATCTTGAAGGGTTTGTAGACCTTAGATCTTAAAAATGAGGATTAATATATGATATATTTTTAATTTCCTACAGTTCTCAGCGTAATGCCACACGTCTCTTTTATATTCAATAAGTAATTTTTATTGAGGTATATAGTTGATTTACAGTGTTGTGATAGTTTCAGGGGAATTGTATATTCAATAAATAATGAATGACTCACCTGTGATTACTGAGGTACGTTTTACGGATACAGTAAAAGGTTACTGACACGAAACTATTATTTGCAAGATAACAGTCTGTCTTTGCAGCCCATTTCTTCTTTATCTAATCTCTTGACTTCAAATGCAGTATGCGTGTAGATGACTCTAATATTGATCTCTAGTTCTGATGCTTCTCTGATTTCAAACTTGTCTTTTTTCTCCATCTGCAAATATCTCGTAGGCATCTTAACTTTAACTTGACTGAAACAACCACTTCATTTCTTTCCTCAAATATACTCCGCCTCTAGTCTTCTTCCTTCTTAGTAAAAGGCCGCACTGACACTACCGGACACAGAATCCCTAAAGAAGAACGCATGCAGGGTTTTCGTCTGGCCGCTCCTGCCTCCCCCATATATATTATATATATATTATATATAATATATATATATGCACACACACACATATAAGTAAGAAAATGAAGAAAATGCACGTAAGAGCCTGTCGAGCCCGTATTTCCCACTGGTGTCGCCCAGGCACTTTACCCTGGCGTCCAGAGCCCTCTGTGGTCTGATGTGATATTGTCATCCACTTTGCTCCAGACATTCTCTCTGGGTGACCTTGGATGAGCATTCCAAGCTTGATCCTATACTAGCAGTTCCTTCTGTCTGGGAGTCTTTTACCCTGGATCCTTCCCTCCATCTAGATCCCAGCGCACCTGTCTCCTGGTCCAGGAGGCCCCCTGCAGGCACAGCCCTGCACCCTACCTGCTACATCCCGGCAGACCTGTGGCATCTACACCTCACTTGAGCTTCCCTTATGGCCCAGAAGGACAGAAGTGCCAGGGAATTGATACTCTCTCCCCATCAGCTCTCAACCAATGACTGATAGGACTCGGTGTATAAATACCCCAGCTCCCCACCCCTCAGAATTGGGAAACTCAGAAGCATGTGTATGTCCACGGGGCCCCAGGGTTTGCCCAGAAAATTAACACCAGGGATTAAGTGATGCCGCTCATGGCGGTGACTGTCCTGATAAAGAAGCTTCTACTGGCTACTCGATCTCGTGGTCTCAGTCCCCCACCCCCACTGATGTTTCTTCCACATTTCGAATAAACGTTTTGCACCTGAATCCTTGTCCCAAGGTCTACTTCTGGGGATGTCAGGACTAAGACACCTGAGGCCACCAGAGGACCCACCCTGTCTCTGTCACATCACACCATTTTAATTCTCTGTGTAGCACACATCACTGTCTGATATTTCTGTTGTTATTTTAGACAACATTTATTTTAAAAAGTTTTTACTCCCGCTGGGACCTAAGAGCAGGTGTTTTTCTCGTGCCAGTACACCAGCAACTAAAGGATGCTCTGTGTACCCCAAGCACTCTGTAAATGATGGATGGACGAGGTAATGAGTTTACGCAGAAAAAGAGGGCCCGATTTCAAGCATGCAGATTGTAGGGTAGGACCGTTCAGCTGCCCCTGAATGGACTTGACTGCACGTAATGAAGTTTTAAACTTTTACGTGACCCAGCTTTGCAGAGACCAAAAAAGGGCTATTCATTTGGCCCACGTTTATGGAGTGCCTCCTCTGTGCCTTTTAGACCAGGATGCTTGGCTGGGGCTGCTCGTTAAGCAGAGCCTTGAAAGAATAATATTTCCACTGATGTAGTGGGGCAGGAGGTACGGGCAGGGGGGTGACATTTCCTTCTAGGAATAGGCATCACCAGCTCCACACTGTCCATCTTTCATTTTCCCTCGACCTCACCACACAGTCACCTGTCTTCTCGTTGGCCTCTCTATCCGCACCTCCATCCGTGTTTGCTGCCTTTCTGTCTTGTATGTTCTCCAGACCATGAGCTGCAGAATTGCAGGAACTGATATTTTTCTAATCTCTTTGCCCCCTGTTCCTTGCATGTATTAGTAAATGACGAACAAATATTTGCTGACCGATTAGATGCTGTGTCTCTTGGAAGGTGGGTTTATGTGTCGTATGGCCCCTTTTTGAGAATTTTACAGGTTATTTTAAAAGACACTACTAGCAATCATTGGTCCTTCTAATGTCATTGAATGGAATTCGAAAAAGGAGTCTTTGTTTTGATAGTTCATTTAAAAAGGTGGCTTGAAGAAAATGGCTTCTGAGTTTTCTTTGAAACTCCTTCTTTGTTTATTTACAAATTGCTTTCTGTGGCATTTCCCTTTAGTTCTAGTAATTAAAAGTATTTAAAAATAATTAGTAACCACTTCCAGTCCTGATTTTCCAAGTCTATTCATTGAATAAAATTGAATAGCTTGCTTATTTTCTCTTTATCGTTTCTGAGATAGTTTTTTTGGCTTTTTTTTTTAGGGCTTACAGAGCATTGAGTTTGATCTCTAGATTTGAAATAATCTTCATTTACGTCTAGCTGGTATATAACCAGCTGATATATAATTATAGTAAACTATTAAAAAACATTTTAATAGTTTACTATAATTGTAGGAGAATGTGAGATGCAGACATAATGAATTAATAATTATATCTGACTATGAATATATGTTCATTTTTCTCATAAATTTAAATTTTATATAAGGAAGAAATTAATTACTCTGGAATTCTTTCAGCCAAAATAATTACTTCAAAGACCAACAGAATAAATATATTTTGGGATGCTTTAAACACAGGTTTTACAATCTGAAAGCAGGTAACAATGGCCTGGAATTCATGTCTAATGTACAATATTACTACCATCCTTAAGCCATTCTTAGAGGCTTTTATATGTAAAAAGCTAGGAAATTCAAAGCTCAGTTTGACACGTCATCACTAACAGACGCCACTCTTGTGGACTAACTTTAACTTAAGCCATGATTAAGAAAAATAAAATGGGTAGACCATGCTATGGGAGACATTACTCTTTTTATTTTATTTTTATTTTTATTTTTATTTTTTTGGCTGTGCCTCGCAGCTTGCAGGATCTTAGTTCCCGGACCAAGGATCGAACCCGGGGCCCCCTGCCGTGGAAGCTTAGAGTCCTAACCACTGGACAGCCAGGGAAATTCCAGTTACTCTTTTTATATATTTATTGTGTATGTTATTTGTTGCTTTTGCTGGATGTTATTGGCCTGGGTTTAATATGGTATTTCTGTACTTTTTTGAATTATAATAGTACTATCTGTATCAATTTGGAAAACAGTATAGAGGTTCCTTAAAAAACTAAAAATAGAAGTACCATATGACCCGGCAGTCCCACTACTGGGCATATACCCTGAGAAAACCATAATTCAAAAAGACACATGCACCCCAATGGTCATTGCAGCACTATTTACAATAGCCAGGACATGGAAGCAAGCTAAGTGTCCATCGACCGATGAATGGATAAAGGAGATGCGGCACATATATACAATGGAATATTATTCAGCCATAAAAAGAAATGAAATTGAGTTATTTGTAGTGAGGTGGATGGACCTAGACTCTGTCATACAGAGTGAAGTAAGTCAGAAAGAGAAAAACAAATACAGTATGCTAACACATGTATATGGAATCTAAAAAAAAAAAAAATGTTATGAAGAACCTAGGGGCCGGACGGTAATAAAGACGCAGACCTATGAGAGAATGGAGTTGAGGACATGGGGAAGGGGAAGTGTAAGCTGGGACGAAACGAGAGAGTGGCATGGACATATATACACTACCAAACGTAAAATAGACAGCTAGTGGGAAGCAGCCACATAGGGAGATCAGCTCGGTGCTTTGTGACCACCTAGAGGGGTGGGATAGGGGGGGTGGGAGGGAGGTAGATGCAAGAGGGAGGGGATATGGGGATATATGTATACATATAGCTGATTCACTTTGTTATAAAGCAGAAAGTAACACACCATTGTAAATGATCATACTCAAATAAAGATGTTAAAAAAAAGTACTATCTGATTAAGTTAAGAAAATGAAAACTGCTGATGTGTTATAATAATTTACTATATCTGTATTGAGTGTTTGTAGGTCCTTGACCCCAAGATGCACATTTTTTACAAATTTCTATTGCTGAAGTTGTAGGAGACCTTGGAATACATATACTGTTCTCTTTTTTCTTCCGAGCTGTTTATTAAATCATTGACGCATCTTCAGGCCGATGACGTTTTAGGCATATTAATTACCTACAAAGAATAGCTCTTTCAAAGTGTGAAGTAGACTGATTTAAGTCATATACATTTGATATGGAAAAACCCGTCAGGTAGCAAATGGCTTCCTGGTTCCAGTCATTTATTTTACTCGTAAGGCAGCTGAGGTCCAGAGAAATGATAAGAGTTATGGACAGTCAAACAGCTAATACATTTACGGGTAGAATAAGGGGACTTCAGGAATAGTGTTGATTACCTAACCCTTTAGAAAGAAGAATTTGGGAGTAACATATACACACAACTGTATTTAAGATAGGTGAACAGCGAGGACCTGCTGTAGAGCACAGGGAACTCTACTCAATATCTTGTAATAAAGAAAAGAATCTGAAAAAAGATATATATGTATGTATTCATTTAATATATATTTTATATATATATATATAAAACTGAGCCACTTTGCTGTATACCTGAAACTAACACATTGTAAATCAACTATACGTCGATAAAAAATAAATTAATTAATTTAACCAAAGACTATACTAGTTTAACTGTCATTCTGGGTTGGGGGAAATTTTCAGCTGCTCAGTTGATCTGAACATTCTTGGGGCTGATCTCACTGTCTTTGTTTTCATTTCAGTGCTGGTGGAAGCGAAGGCAGTGATATCGTTTCTCACACGTCAGCCTCTGTTAACCAGTGTTAGGACCACAGCTGTGGCCTGATGGTGCTGATAAGCACGGTAGCCACTAGCCACATGTAACTGTGTACATTTAAATGAGTTAAAGCTAACTAAGCTTAAATTAAAAATTCACTTTCTCAGTTGCTGTAGTCCCTTGGAAGTCGGTCACCACGTATGGCTAGTGGTACTGGGCTGTGAAAACATTCCTATCGTCCCAGGAAGTTCCAATGGAAAAGGACAGGGATACCTTCAGGCGATCACCTTGAAAGCCTAAAATCCACCTACAAGAGAGGTTTTTATTAAGACATAATGCGAACAAATCTCTATCCACACCCTGGGAAACTTGTCTTTGTGTATTAATTCCAACTTTGGTAGTAAACTTTTTTTTTTTAGCATCTTTATTGGAGTATAATTGAGTTACAATGGTGTGTTAGTTTTTGCTTTATAACAAAGGGAATCAGCTCTACGAATACATATATCCGCATATCTCCTAAACTCTTTTTGACAGCTAGGGGCTGGGGGTCATTAGAATGGATTCTCCGTTGGCAGGAGGTTGTTTCAATTACGAGACATTTTCATTGTCTTGGGGTTTTTTGTTTGTTTTGTTTTGTTTTGTTTTCTTTTTATTTTCATTACACTCAGAGGCGGATCCAAAAAGATCTTGCTATGATTTATGTCAAAGAGCGTTCTTCCTTGTTTTCCTCTGAGAGTTTTAGAGTATCCAGCCTTACATTTAGGTCTTTAATCCATTTTGAGTTTATTTCCGTGTATGGTGTTAGAGAACATTCTCTCCAGTGTCTTATTTGTGTACCTGTTTAATTTCAGCTGGTGGTATTTGCCTCCGTGGCAGGACTGGAGGGGCCTGCAAGCCTCTACCTGCCCCAGAATCTCCTTCGCGCAGGTTCCACGTGCTCCACTTTCCCCTCCTGAAGGGCCTGACATTCCTCACCTCAGGACCCGTCATTACATTAGAAATCCAAGGGCACTGTTTCCAGAAGGCTGCTTGTAACATTTATTCTCAGAGTGGAGAGTGGAGGTAACCATCTGTAGCAATTTCCAAGGAGAATAACGTATCAACACAGTGTTAACTGTATCGTCAGTTTCCTGCTTGGTACATAGTAGGTGCTCAGTAGATGTCTGAGGATGACCAGGGATTGAAGAATGAATAGATGGCTTAAGAAGACTCCTTTAACGTTGGTGTTGTATGATTCTGTAACTAAGCCATATCTCTTATAATAACGAGGCATTGGTCTCTTAGCCCCTTTAATAGCAATTTAGTGAACTTCCATTATATGCTGGACCTTCCTAGAAACACTCCTATACTCAGTGTAGGCAGGACAAGCAATTGTCAGCTGCTCAGTTGATCTGAACATTCTTGGGGCTGATCTCACTGTCCTTGTTTTCACAGTCTCGGCTCCTTTTGCAGTCAGGGTTTCTTCCTCGTTTCTTGGGACCATCCGTACTGCACTTGCTTCCGCATGGGCTTTAATTTCAATCTGAGGCTTTAAAGTTTTTATTCTCTTGTATTTGAATACTCCACTCACCCTTTGAGCTTTCACTCAGTATGTTATGTGGTATTTGTGTTTTACGTTTCATCTTTTCTAAAAAAAATTCTTATTTTAGATTGGAGTTTAGTTGACTGAAATGTTGTGTTAGTTTCAAGAGTGCAGCAAAGTGATTTAGATATACGTATACATATATTCACTCTTTTTCAGATTCTGTTCCCATATAGGCTATTACAGACTATTGAGTAGAGTTCCCTGTGCTCTACTAGGTCCTTGTTGTTCATCTTTTTTTTTTTTGCTGGTACGTGGGCCTCTCATTGCCGCGGCCTCTCCCGTTGCGGAGCACAGGCTCCGGACGCGCAGGCTCAGCGGCCACGGCTCCCGGGCCCAGCCGCTCCGCTGCATGTGGGATCTTCCTGGACCGGGGCACGAACCCGCGTCCCCTGCATCGGCAGGCGGACTCTCAACCACTGCGCCACCTGGGAAGCCCTGTTCATCTATTTTATATAGAGTAGTGTGTATACGTTCATCCCAAACTCCTAATTTATCCTCCCACACCTTTAGGTTTCATCTTATATGTCATTGCTTTAGCACGCTTTTCCATCTGCCTGACCCTTCCTTTTAGGTTGTCCTCCGGTGGGCTTATTCCTGTCTTAGCTCCTATCACTCAATCTTTAATATCTTTAACTCTTAAACAAGTGTCCTTTGAGTGTCTACGATGTGCCAGGCATTGTTCTTGGCCTTTGGGATGGAAAGGTGAGTAACACGGGCAGAATCCCTTCTAGAGGTTCCTTCTGGTGCGAGAGAAAGACGATAAACAAAAATACTGACTCGGGGTTTCCCTGGTGGCGCAGTGGTTGAGAGTCCATCTGCCGTTGCAGGGGACATGGGTTCGTGCCCCGGTCCGGGAAGATCCCACATTCCGCGGAGCGGCTGGGCCCGTGAGCCATGGCCGCTGAGCCTGCACGTCCGGAGCCTGTGCTCCGCAACGGGAGAGGTCACAGCAGTGAGAGGCCGGCGTACCGCAAAAAAAATAAAATAAAATAAAATAAAATACTGCCTCCACAACACATGCACACAAGGGAGAAAGTAGGAAAAGTACATCTTTAGAAAATGGCAGCTGCCCTGGATGAAGTAAAGCAAGATGAAGGGAACAGAGAGGGGAGGAAGGAGGGTGTGTTTGGACTTGCGGGGCAGGGAGGACGTCCCATTTGGCTGGAGACCGGAGTGATGAAAAGGAAGCAGTACCAAAACCACAGGTGAGAATTGCCAGGCAGGGAGAGCGGGAAGTGTGAAGGGCCTGAGTCAGGACCCACCCGGCCTTTAACGGAGGGGCCGCAGGGCAGCCTTTGTGGCTGCAGGGGACCCGGTGAAGGACCAGGAGACCCAGCTGGGAGGTTGCACAGGGGTCCCGTCGTGGAGGACAGCTTCGTGGGCCAGGATAAGGAGTTTGGATGATCTAATAGCGGTGAGAAACCACTGGCGGGTTTTCAGGGGAATAAAATGATCTGATTTGTGTTTAAAGGAATCGCCCGCTTCCGTGTGGAGAAGAGACAGTGGGTGTGCAGGGCACCTAGGAAGCCGCGGAGTGACGAGCAGGGGAAGGCGTGGACTTGAACATGGTCAGGGTGGATGCAGTGGCCTGGGGTCACCTCACCACCACAGTGGCGGTGATGTTGTCTCACCCATCCGTCCGGCTTGTCCTCTCTCTCTTCCCATGGCTCCCCTTTCTTCAGCATCTTTTCCCCAACATCAGTCCACGAGGATGCTCAAACCCTCTCCCCCATCATCTTCTCCTGGGGATATTCCCTCCACCTTTGCGTGTGACCTGGCTCAGCCCCCAGACCTCTGCATGTGAACGTGAGCCCCGGTCGTCGGTGCCCTACTTTATGGACAACCTTTCGAGGTTCGTGCCGTTTCCTCATGCCAGCCTCTGCCCTTCCACTTGCTGTCACAGTGACGCTCCCCACACCATGTGTTGTCATATGCTACTTTTTAAGATTTCTAGTACACTGACATTTCCAGAAGAACAGACCTGGGTACATTTTCTTCAGTGTTGTAGTCTAAGCGCCTACAATATTATTTGGATGTGTTAGGTATTGAATGGATAAATGAATGCATTTTCCAGATTGGAGGTGAAACAGAAGAGTCCTTTTCAAAATTCAGCACCAGTGAACAGGGTTTAACCGAGTACATACCTTACATAAGAACCAAACCAGGAACCAGAAACACACACCTGTGTACCATCCCCCCTTGAAAGGATGAATCCTTGTGACATGGGCACAACCCTGTGGACTCCTTACTGTATATTTTTAAATAGCCCTCATTGAGCTGATTTTCATTTTTTGGTTTTCCACTAAGCTGAAGCCCCTTGAGGGCTGGGTCTGGGCCGCGTTCATTGCTGTTGTCTGCACACCTGTCATTAGCAGTTAGCAGCTTGTTCCATTGATCGGCAGTTGTAATCATCACTGTGCCAAGACTACGAAGACGTGTGTGTGTGCGTGTGTGCGTGTGTGTGTGAAGAGAGTTGCTCAGGAGGGAAGAATTTTGAGGTGACAACTTACATATCAGAGAAAAATTAGAAATATTAACGATGGAAACTCAAATCAGTAGAAATAGTTATCTGTATTTCCTTTAATAAAAGAGTTTCCTAACAGGCTTACAAGTTGTATATATATATACACTTATAAGTAGGTTGAGAATGTTTTTCCTAAGTTAAGTTTTTTTATGAGAAGCTTCCAGAAATGAGTCATGAAAAGAGAAGCACTTTGGACTAGGGCGCAGGAGAACTGTTGGTGAAAAGCTGTAAGGTGTTGGCAGGTGTTTACTTCTTTGGAAATCACTCTTTTATAGAATGGAGGGTGGAACTAGATGGGTTCCAATATTGCACGGTCTGTGGTCGGAGACATAAGATTGCTCAGTTCAGAAGGTCGGTTTAAATTCAAAAATTCAGGCATCACCCCAGAAACCTTTCTGTCCCTTAACTTGGTCACCAAGGGCAAAACCCTCTAGATCAGTGTGTGTCTTTTTCTTTTCTCCATTCCTCCTTCCCTCCCCTGCTTCTGTCAGGAAGTTCCTACCTACCCACCAAATTCTCCAGACATCTGGGATCACATTCTCTTAACACCCAAACATGCCCCATCCTGTTTATTGTGGGACGTTCACCACGGTTCTCAGTGTTTTGGAGGTTAGGGTTTGAGTCCTTATTCTCCGATTATCTGTTGCTCTATCTGGTCGTGGGTGACTGGATTTCTGGTCCTCACTCCTTCGCTCCAGCCATCTTGTGTAGAGAAATTTAACTGTTAATCTCCAGGCTCTGGGCTCCAACATCCTTGGCACAAAAGACAGGATTCATTGTACTTTCCCCCAAAACAGAAGAACCATCTACCAGGCCATACGCCTTTAGGAGGAGAAAAACAGTAGAAAAAGGTTTACAATTACAGTTTTCATTTAAGTTGGGCCAGAGAAAATTCTTAGGCAGACCTTTTCTTCACCCATAGGACGAACTACAAGGCTGTGTGTGTGTGTGTGTGTGTGTGTGTGTGTGTGTGTGTGTAAGACTGTGAGTCTTCCCTTCCTTTTAAGGTTTTCAACAGCAGAATTTATATACTCTCAAAATACAAACACTTCCTCAGATCATGTGATTTTTCTTTTCACTGGAGAAGTCTGCTGATTTAAGCTAACTTCTAAATTATCTTGAGACTGAGGACATTTTTCTTTTTTCTTTTTTGCGGTACGCGGGCCTCTCACTGTTGTGGCCTCCCCCGTTGCGGAGCACAGGCTCTGGACTTGCAGGCTCAGCGGCCACGGCTCACGGGCCCAGCCGCTCTGCGGCATGTGGGATCTTCCCGGACCAGGGCACGAACCCGTGTCCCCTACATCGGCAGGCGGACTCTCAACCACTGCGCCACCAGGGAAGCCCAGATTGAGGACATTTTTCTTGAGGTAGGGCAGAAGTTTAGGGAGAGTATAGAATTTGGAGCCAACTCTTCTGCATTCAAAACCTCATCTACCACTTTCAGTTCTTCAACCTGTGGCCTCAGTGGTTTCCATCTGTAGAGATGATGGCAATGTCCACCTCACAGAATTGTTAAAGGGACTAAATGAGACAAGGTTTAGGCAGTGGTCTGGCTGCCCACGTGAGGTACCTCTTAGCTGTATTAAAAATTCAAGATGGGGAAGTTGACCACAGGCTTATATACGTTAATAAGAATAGTTCTGCTTTTAGAGAGCTAAGATATTTTGAAATTCCAATTAAGTTTCATGCCAGTTGTAGAGACGTGGATGAACTTAGAGACTGTTATACAGAGTGAAATAAGTCAGAAAGAGAAAAGCAACTATCGTATAGTAACGCATATATGTGGAACATAGAAAAATGGTACAGATGATCTTATTTCCAGGGCAGGAATAGAGACACAGGCGTAGACAACAAATGTATGGACACCAAGGGGGCAAGGGGTGGGTGGGAGGAATTGGGAGACTAGGACTGACCCATATACGTTATTGATACTATGCATAAAATAGACAACCGATGGGAACACACTGTATAGCACAGGGAACTGTACCTAATGCACGGTGGTAATCTAAACGGGAGGGAAGTCCAAAAGGGAGGAGATAAATGTCTGTGTATGGCTGATTCATTCTGGTGTGCAGTGGAGGCTAACACAACATCGTAAAGCAACCACACTCCAATAAAAATTAATTAAAAATGCATAAGAAAGGTTCATGCCGGTAACTCTGTCCAAATTAATACTGTCCTGTTGTTATTCAAATGATCGTGGAGATCATGGCTGACAGCCGGCCTCAGGTGCCGGCGGCATCTGTGTACCCGTCACCCGGGGTCTGGGGCACATCCTGGGCGCCTTCTCCTTGGTCCTCAGCTTCGTTTCCACCCTCTTTGCTTCCACCAGAGGACAGAGCCCAGGTGGGCAGCCGCCTGAGGGTCGTTCATGGTCTGATCCGTGGAACCTGAGGGACAGGCAGATGCAGAGGAATAGACCAGGATGCTCGTGAGGTCATTGGCCCAGGCCGTCCTCTGGGCTGAATGGTTTCCTTCTCTGGAATCTTTGCGTTTTCAGTCGGGAGTTTCAGACAACTTTCCATAAGTTCTTTGGTCTGCTCCACTTTCTATCCCAGTAAATTTTCCACTCAGATGAAGATAATGAAATGTGGGGGCCATTTAGGAAGGTTAGGGATTACCTGCATGTAGAAAAAGGTATATGTACTTTTCAGTAATGAATTTTTAGTTTTCCTTTTTTAGTTTGTAAGGAGATTAGTGAGAAAATACGATTTGTGAAGTCAGCCTGCCTTAAAAGATAATGCTTTGCTTAACTTTTCTCAGATATCCTGATATGAACAATTTTTGAATGGCGTACTTTATATTTCTGCATTTACATACTCGTATAAATCAGATTGAAAGCACATTTGGAAACAAGTGAATGTCTTTCTAGGCCTGAAAAGAGGGTACTTAGTAAATAGCACTGGAAATATGTCCATATTTAGTAAGTCATATTGTAGAATCACTTTACTTCTTTGGCAGAATCTTTATTATCCTACAACCTAATACAATACTAGAAACCATTACAAGCTATACATTCAGAGAAAGTCCTTTTAGGAAATTTGGTAATATCTGTTTTGATAGCTTCATGAATTTCACTTCTCAAGGATGTTCGGTATAATAATTAGTAAACATACTCCGTACCTATCTAAGGGACGTGGTCTTATAGATACAACCTTTTCAATGCCTGTTTTTTCTCCTTTATTTTTCGTAAATGGAGTATATACTCTGTTTAACTCCATATATGTAGCTTATCTTCAGTATTTAAATCATTATGATTTCTTAAATTCCCCAAGAATACTTATTTCTAAGGAAAAACAATAGTTTAGGAATAAGCGAATTTTAAAAGTGCCCGTTAAAAAAAAAATAAAAGAAAGAAAGAAATGCCCGTAAGACAAAAAAACAATGAAATGTCTTCAATTATGAGTTAAAGATGATGTGGTAGAAGTGATTTACTTTGCAATGTCAAGTTTGTAAAGAGATCACTATCGAAAACTAAACGCACTAAAGCATACATTTAAAACTCAAAAAGCGTTTTTTCTCACTAATGGAATTTAATTAGATTTGAAACAAAACTCTTTTGAACATTGGAAGAGAGGAGTGGTTTGAAGTATGGATCTACTTGAGAAAGGAATGAAAACAAAATAAAGCATTATTTACCGTTCATGCAGAATTATTTCTTAACATTCTGAAAGCTTGAAAGCTAAAAACCCCATATAGGCAAAATATTCCATTGAATATAACTCATGTAAATTAGATAAGTTACAGTTGGATTAGCTTAATTTGTTAAAGGTTTTGCAAAATAAGCATTTTAGAGCTTCTATTTTACTACCCCATTCAGGAAATTCTCTCTTTTTAAATATCTGTTATTTTAATATGTAAGTGAAAAGCAGACTCAAGGCTTAAGTAGAACTTTTCACCTTACATTTCTTTTTAAATTTAAAAAAAATTTTTAATTTTTAAAAATTTTTATCAGAGTATAGTTACTTACATTGACATTTATTTTAGCATAGCTGTTATACAAGTGTGACAGCACTAAAGTGATTGAAAAGTGCTCTTCCAGTTATGGTTACAGGAACCTTTACTACAGTGCTTGTGTTTTACTATGGAATTATACACTTCGTATGGGTGAATTATATCTCAGTAAAGTAAACGATTGACCCACGGGATCTAGGTGGCCCGGTTCTTAGCTGAAGGATGGAAATGTTTGCCTGTATAACTGTGTGCCAGTAATGCCCAGGGTGTGTAAGAAATCTTCCAGGATCTCTACTCTTTGAAGAGAAAGGCGACACAGGGGCTGTTGAAGGGCAGACTTTTTTTAACCTGAACTTTGCATTTGAGTCTTTCTGTTAATGGGTCGTGGGCATCAACTTCCCAGCTGGAAGCCTCTGTCTAGAACGTGAGGATGGGTGTGGACTGTGTCTCAAAAGACTGTAATTGGAGAAACAAAGGGGAAAACACCTGTTAAAATTTTAAATCCCTCCAGCTTTTTGAGCAGCATTCTTTTTATTTTATAGCCTGTAATTTAAAAAATATATATATGTTTGGGACTTTCCTGGTGACGCAGTGGTTAAGAATCCGCCTGCCAGTGCAGGGGACACGGGTTCGAGCCCTGGTCTAGGAAGATCCCACACACTGCGGAGCAACTAAGCCCGTGTGCCACAACTACTGAGCCCATGAGCCACAACTACTGAGCCCACGAGCCACAACTACTGAGCCCAGGTGCCACAACTACTGAAGCCCGCACGCCTAGAGCCCGTGCTCTGCAAAAGAGAAGCCACCGCAGTGAGAAGCCCGTGCACTGCTATGATGGGCAGCCCCCGCTCACCACAACTAGAGAAAGCCTGTGTGCAGCAACGAAGACCCAATGTGGCCAAAAAGTAAAGTAATTAAAAAAAAAAGGTGAAAACGTATATATGTGTGTGGACTATGTGACATCCTACTGACTTACCTCCAAAGTAGACAAAAATATAAATATGTATATAATATTGACAGTGTACTTACATACTTCTTGAGTTTGCCTCTTATTTTCTCCTTAAGATTAAGATCGATTCATTTCATTAAAATTGTGAAATCTCATTAAAGTTGACAAACGAGGCCAGTGCTGTTGATCAGAATTTAGGGGTAGATTTTGGCTTTGCCTTCTGTATTATTTCCTCACCTGCCAGAAGAAGGAAGGAGGGAAGGAGGGAGAGAGAAAGGGGCAGAGGGAGGGAGAGAGGAATTTTCTAAGGACATTTGCCTTGAGTGCAGTAAGGACTTCTGAATCATTAGAGGCCATGATCAACAGACATGTGAGCTTTGAATATCTACCATGGCACAGGGACTGAGTTCTTGTTTTTAAAATTTATTTTATTGAAGCATAGTTGATTTAGAATGTTGTATTAATTTCTGCTCTACAGCAAAGTGATTCAGTTATACATATGCATATATATTCTTTTTCATATTCTTTTCCATGATGGTTTATCACAGGACATTGAATATAGTTCCCTGTGCTCTACAGTAGGACCTTGTTGTTTATCCATTCTCTATATAATAGTTGGCATCTGCGAATCCCAAACTCCCACTCCGTCCCTCCCCCACCCCACCTTGGAGACCACATGTCTGTTCTCTATGTCTGTGAGTCTGTTTATGTTTTGCAGATATGTTCATCTGTGTCATATTTTAGATTCCACATATAAGTGATACCATATGATACTTGTCTTTCTCTTTCTGACTGACTTTGCTTAGTATGATCATCTCTAGGTCCATCCACGTAGCTGCAGATGGCTTTAATACATTCTTTTTATGGCTGAGTAATATTCCATCGTATCTATCCACCACATCTTTTTTTTTTTTTTTTTTTTTTTTTTG
>NW_020173335.1:3597390-3664022 GCF_003031525.2 Neophocaena asiaeorientalis asiaeorientalis
AAAATTCCCCCTTTTCTTTCCCCCCCCTCTTTTTTTTTTTTTTTTTTTTTTTTTGCGGTACGTGGGCCTCTCACTGCTATGGCCTCTCCTGTTGTGGAGCCGGACGCGCAGGCTCAGGGGCCATGGCTCACAGGCCCAGCCGCTCTGCGGCATGTGGGATCTTCCCAGACCGGGGCACGAACCTGTGTCCCCTGCAATGGCAGGCGGACTCTCAACCACTGCGCCACCAGGGAAGCCCTGAAATAATTATTTTTAAATAAATGAAGAGTATTAAGAGAGTTAAATTGTTTAGTAAATTGCCTTTAATGAAATGTTATTAGAATAGTGTTGTCATGACAAGGCACTATAAATCTCTTAATTTTTTTATTATTGATCAATCAATATTTTCTTATTCCCTTGAAGCTAAGCTTTATTTTGTGAAAAGAGATACAAGAAATGAAGTCTTCAGACACTAAGTTTAATTAAAAGATGCAAAGGAAGAAGAAGAAAGACTTCATTTCATCTGTCGTAGAGTACCAGATCTCTAGACTTTTATGTTCCATTTCTTGGTGTGAATTCCAAAAGTCATCGCTAGGCGTGCTTGGATTTTCTTTCGTTTGTGTTTTTGGCTTACATTTTATATTACATAACTTCACTCAAATACAAGCAAATGTGTAGTTTATGATTAGAATTAGGTGTTAGGTTAAGAAAATCTCGTGAAAAAATCAGGATGTGTAAAAAGATAAAATAATTTTATTTTTCATGTTACCAAAATATTAAAGACAGGTGTTAACTTACATCAGGCATTTCTTAATCTCTTAAAAAGTCTCTTTAAAAACTATTGTTAATCTCTTTTTGGCCCATTTTTATTTTTAAGTCTTTGTGGTAGTAAATTCTCAATGTAGGATGGATCCTGGGCTCCAAATACGCATGTGCTCTGAGCAACGTAAATGCAAGTAATAAACAACATAACTGTCGTTACAAAAGTGCATTTTTCATGACCATAAAGATTTAATTTCTATCATGAAACATATTTGGCTACATCTGCATCATTTTATTGACTCACCTGTAGCGGATGGGACAGAATTGATGCCCCTCTTAGACTGCTCAGGCTGCCACAACGAAGTTCCACAGACTGGGGGAGCTTAAACAACAGGAGTTTGTTTCTCATAGTTCCGGAGGCTGGACGTCCAAGATCAAGGTGCCTGTAGATTTAATCCTGGGTGAGAGCTCTCTACCTGGCTTGCAGACACCTGCCTTCTCACTGTGTCCTCACGTGGCCAAGAAAGCGCTAAGAACACCAGTCTCATCATGGGGTCATCTAAGCCTCATCACCTCCTGAACGCCCCACCTCCAGTTACCATTGCATTGGGGTCAAGGCTTCAACACAAGAATTTTGGAGGGGACACAATTCAGTCCACAGCACCAGCTCAAACCAGGCTTCCTGTTTCCAGACGGGTCTCTTTGGAAGTGATTATAAAATTAAAGCATGTTAGAAATTATCCTAGAAATTAAGGGAAAAGTGTGATTAACCTCTAAAAGTCCTGTTTTGCGTACAACTCTTTTGTAATATGACTGCTACCCAAAATAAACATTATCAAATTGAAATGATATATAGATTCAGGAATATCTTTGATATCTTTTGTAACATGAAGAAAACATCAATAATTAAATGCCTGTAGTAAGATCATCGCTGTATGGTTTTTAAGGAAATCCAGGTGAGTTTGACTGTGTTTCTTTGTCAGAGCATTTACTTTCTTTCCCCTCACTGGTTTACCTAAAAATCCTATCTGCCTCAAATAAAATATAGTTTCTAATGTGGTATATTTTGGCCAATCTGGTGAGATTATTGGCAGAGATGCCAGAAGCAAACTAGACATATGGGAAACTTAATATATAACCCAGGGCCTCAGTCAGTTATACTTGGTTGAAGAAGAACGCTTCTTCACAGATTGCCCCACAAATTTGAGACAATTTATGATAAATGGCAGAGACAGTGACTGTCATGTATGTTTGGAGAGTGCCAGGAGCCATTTGTAAGGTCCACGTGCGTCATGGCATAGCTATGGTGATGGATTTAGGGATGCGCTACCCCTCTGTATTTTCAAGGAAAAGAATAAATACATGGAACAAAGTGCGAAAATGTTCATCTGAAGTCTACAGCCTGGTAACTTTTTACATGTATGTACCCGGTCAGTCAGAATTTATCCCTGCTGTAACCACTCTTTTTACTTTTATCATCATTGCTTTTTTTTCCCTTGAACTTCGTTACAAATGGAAACATTTTATTAATACACTATTTAAGTGTCAGTAAAGTACCCTTTAGTACTTCAACTTTTAAATTATTGAGTTACACTGAATTGACGATATCTCCAAAAATTTACCTTAAGTTATATGCACATATTATGTGTATACACAAAAGTAATCATGGAAGAGTTATATAAGTATGCCTTAATAAATTTTGCTTTATGTTAGCAAAATTTCAGGAAGTTGGAGAGGTTTTTATGCCTCTAATCGTTAGCATCTTAAATATTATTTCCCCTTTTTTGAGTATTATATTTGGTGAGATCTTTAAATTTATAGGTTTCCTATGTTCTTTTGGAAATGTATTTGTATCCGTTTTGATATTTGATTTTTGTTTGGTAGATGCCATCATCACTAATTAAAGTAAAAGTCATTGATGCTACAAGTTTGAGTTAATTTTTATGTAGTTGTTTATATTATTAATATTCTCTTATGGAATAGCTTAGGATGGAATTTATTTAAATTACATGAGATGCATCTTTTTTTTTTTTTTTTTGTGGTACGCGGGCTTCTCACTGTCGTGGCCTCTCCCATTGCGGAGCACAGGCTCCGGACGCGCAGGCTCAGCGGCCATGGCTCACAGGCCCAGCCGCTCCGCGGCACGTGGGATCTTCCCGGACCGGGGCACGAACCCGTGTCCCCTGCATCGGCGGGCGGACTCTCAACCACTGCGCCACCAGGGAAGCCCCATCATTTTTTTTTAATGCAAGGTGTTTCTTCTTTTAGAATGAAGCTTTCTACCAGGCTTTTGAGTATAGGTTAAATAGTGGACAATATTGAAGGTTTGGGTATTCACCGTTTTTGTTTTTAATTAGAAAGCATAGTCTCCAATAGATTAGAATTGCCTGAAGTAGAAATGACTTTAAAAAATAACCTATGTTTTAACTAATCTCCACATGTCTATACCGATGTAAACAAATTATTGAATAAATAAATGAGGAGTGTAGACAAATTTTCCCATGCAGATGAAACCAAAAAACTTACGTAGCTACTTTGCCCTCAAAGAGGTAGAACATAACTCCCCACCGCTTAAGCGTGAGCTGTGCATCATGGTTTCCTTGCAAAGAATACAGTAAAACGGGGGGAAAGAGTAATTTTATAGTGGAGAAACTTGACAGACACTATGTCAGCCAGGTGATCAAATTAATAGCAGCAGCGCTACGTCATGCTGATAGTATACACTTTGATAGGATGTGATAGGGATGACTCTTTCCTCTGTGGTCTCACTCCTAATAATCCATCACCTGAGTCTAATCACGAGGAAAGCATCTGTCAGATCTCAGTTAAGGGCCATTCGACGAAATGCCTGACTGCTATGCCTCAAAGCTGTTTAAGGTCAGCAAAAGAAAGGAATGTCTGAGAAGTTGTCACAGTAAAGGGAACCCTCAGATAATTCAATAACTACATGTAAATGTGATGTCCTGGAACAGAAAAGGGACTGTAGGCAAAAACTAAGGAAGCGTGAATACATTTTTGACCTTTGTCAATGGCAGTGTATCAATATTGGTTGTTAAGTAGGACAGATGTACCATAGGAACGTTAAAATGTTAATGATGGAGAACAAGGTTTAGGGTTAATGGATACTCTGTACTATCTTCACAAATTTTCTGTAAATCCCAAACTTTTCTAAAATAAAAAGTTTATTTAAAAACTACATGTCATTACATGTAACTGAGGGGAAAAAGTCCCAGTTGCCAAATGCCACTGAGCTACAAATAAAGTCCATTGTGTACGTCCCTTTCCTCACCTTGAGACGCCCTGAGACAACGCCGAGGGGTAGCCAGAAACCGAGTCTGCAAAGAGGAAATTATAAGAGCTTTATGAATCCCAAGTCTATTTCCACTTTAATTATATCCCCAAACTTCAAAGAGAAACCTTTGTCCATGCTCAGGATTTCTTCAAAGTACATCATAAATCTTTTTTTTTTTTTTTTGGAAACTGTCCCCCTAAGCTACCTTCCAAGAATTCCTAATTACACCACAGGGAAGAAGCAGGAAGTCAGCTCCCATTACACATCTGTCTACTCTCAAGAATATAGTTTTACATTCCACTGTATCACATGTTTTACAGGTGATGATAAAAATATAGTAAATCAAAGTGAGAAAGTGATTATTCCTACAAAAGAGGAGGCCAAACCACCTCTCACCAGGAACCGCAAACATTCTAGAATTTAAGCAAGGAAATAGAAATTGAAGAGATAAACAACAAGGTCTGACCGTAGAGCACAGGGAACTATATTCAATATCCTGTAATAAACTGTAATGGAAAATGATATGAAAAATAATATGTATATATAACTGAATCACTATGCTGTACACCTGAAACCAACACGACGTTGTAACTAACTACACCTCAATAAAAATCGTAAAAAAAAAGGAAAGAAATTGAATTTCATTTGCTATCTTTAACAATGGATATAATTTTAATGAAAAGGAAGAGCAGAAAAAGCTTAAAATTTCCATTTTCACAAGTTAGGATATTACCGTGCTAATAAACTCAGTCTTTACCTGCCCCCCCCACCAAAATAAAAGTTAGGATATTAAGAAATCTAAGTCAGCAATATTTTTAAGTGGTTTGTATCTGTTTGGGTGCAATGATCATATGAAACCCTCTCTTGAATCTTTTAAAAATTTCCGACCTTATAACTCCAGAAGAGGCAGCGTGTAAACTGTCTTTCATATATATATTACATGTGTACATACAAACAGAAACATTAAATGCATATGTGTAGATTATAAATGTATATCTCTCTGTATATTTACACACACGTATACACACACAACACGAGCTGACAAAGCGGGGGAGCATCTTTCTCCCGATAATACTGGGTTTCATATTGTACTTCTGGTCCCTGACACATTTGCATAAGGGACATGTAAGCAGAGCTCATATGTATGCTTGAGATGTTGTAACTGCAGTACAGTATAGGACAATTATGTTCCTTTATTCCATTTCGGAGATAGAATGCATGCTTTGAGTGCCCCGTGGGTAATACAGAAAGGCTTTTCTAATGAAATTAAAAGAAAGCTGAGCTCTTTAAACTCTAAATAGATTTACTTCGGTATCTGGGGAAATAGTCTTTCTTTGGGAATGAATCAGAGATTGGATGCCAGGATTTCTAAATGGTTGACTGAGAGGGGAGAAGTAGATACATATTTTCTATTCCAAGTTGAACCACTTGACAGTTTAGAAGATCTGTTTTATAAAAATTTGAGTGATCATGTAGTATTTTAGACAGGATAAGAAGCTTTGAAGTCTTAGGCTGGAGTGTGAATCCAGGTCCTGGTACCTAAATCTCTGTGTTATTTGGGTAGATTTTACTAATCTCTTTGAGTCACATTTCAGTTTACACATCTGCATATTATGGGCAACTGTCTTATCTTTGAGAAGCAAAGTGAACATAAACGATTGTGTGAAATACCTTTGCAACGTGTCTGGCATGTAGTCAGAGTTCAGGAATGACACTGAAGCCATGCAGGGGTGTAGTGAGGATTCAGTGAAATCATAAACGTAACATATCTACAACAACGCCTGGCTTTTGGTAGACGGGTCCTCATTCTGCAGCAGTGCTCTCAGGTTGCTGTATTCTTACTCTCTCAGAAATGCTGATGAATTCATTCAGTGGAGTTTGGGGGTTACTTTTGGGGTCAGTGTCTATTTCTGGGTCTAGGCCTGTCCCCAGACATTAACAGCGGCAGCATCGCCATTCTTTCTTTCTTTCTTTTTTTTGTCTTTTTAAAAATTTTTTGGAGGAGAGTTGATTTACAATGTTGTGTTAGTGTCAGGTGTCCAGCAAAGTGACTCAGTTATACACATACATGTATTTATTCTTTTTCAGATTCTTTTTCCATTTACATCATTACAGAGTACTGAGTAGAGTTCCCTGTGCTGTACAGCAGGTCCTTGTTGACTGTCTGTTTTATATACAGTAGTGTGTATATGTCCATCCCAATTTCCCAGTGTATCCCTCCCTCCCCCCCTTTCCCCTTCGGTAACCATAAGTTTGTTCTCTGTGTCTGCAACTCTATTTCTGATTTGTGAATAAGTTCATTTGTGTCATATTTTAAATTCCACATGTAAGGGGTGTCACATGACATTTGTCTTTGTCTGATACTCACTTCACTTCTGTGTAAGGGATGTGCGGGACCCAGAACCGCCGGCAGTGCCCAGATACTCCTGCTGCTAAGATACACGCGTTAAAGCCAGGTTGATTTTCCTCTTCCGATGTTGAATCTGCTCTGAAGGTAGTTTTCTTTTTAACTCAGGTTTTTATTCATCACATACTTATTGGGCACCTATTATGCCAGCAATTATGCAGTAAAAATACAGAGGAAGTGTCTGTTCCCATGGAGCTTTCAAACCAGTGAGGATAGACAACCAGTGAACTTATAAGATATGTCAGGCGGTGAGGAGTGCTAAGAAGGAAAACGAAACAGGAGACTAGTCTAGGGGACTAGAGAGACAGGTGTGCCTGTCGGCAGGTGCTATTTTAGTAACCAGGGAAGACCCCGCAGAGGAGGTGCTTTTAGCTCCAGGGTAGGGTAGATGGTTGGAATAACTGTAACACACATGTGCACACGAGTGAAAGTTTCTTAAAGCTTGCTTATATCTCCTGAAGTTTATGTCAGACAAATATCTTAAGAGGTAATTAGTTCTTCTTTGGATCTTATAAAGGATGGAACTGGTGTTTCGAGAGGTGGATAAAGGGTGTGGTTTTTTACGAAGGAAATGCTGACTCTTTATCGGTAAGGGAACTAATAAATGCAGGACACTTTCTGTGTGTTATTTTACTTAATGTTCATAATGGTTAAAGAAGGTATAATTAGCCCTGTTTTAGAGGTGATAGAGGCTCAATAAAATTAAGTAATTTGCCTGAAGTCACACACTATTAATGGCTGATGGAAAAAGGATTTCAGTCATGATCTCTTTCCTGTGTGAGCTTTCATCCATTACTTCACGTGATAAATTAGGAGCCATGAAAGACTGAACATCTAAGTCAGGTGATAAGGTTCTCAGTTCTCTGTTCAAATAAAGACTAATGATTCTCCCTCAGCTCCACCGTTCGATTTTAATCCCGATTTAATCTAATTTTGCCTGTAACTGGTATGTTGTGATTTCATTGCAACAGTATGACAGGTAAATTCATTTTCTTTTTTTTTTTAAATTTATTTTATTTTATTTATTTAGTTTTGGCTGCGTTGGGTCTTTGTTGCTGCGTGTGGGCTTTCTCTAGTTGCGGTGAGCGGGGGCTACTCTTCGTTGCGGTGCACGGGCTTCTCATTGCGGTGACTTCTCTTGTTGTGGAGCACAGGCTCTAGGCTCGCGGGCTCAGTAGTTGTGGCGCACAGGCTCAGTAGTTGTGGCACATAGGCTTAGTTGCTCCACGGCATGTGGGGTCTTCCCGGACCAGGGCTTGAACCCGTGTCCTCTGCATTGGCAAGCGGATTCTTAACCACTGTGCCACCAGGGAAGCCCCTAAATTCATTTTCATTGACAAAGTCGATTATTACATTTCGTGTACTTATTTGAAGTTTATAGTTAACCTGGTTTTGGATTTCTAATGAGGTATGATTTACCAGCTTAAAGGCAGGTGTCACTCTGAACGTTAGATCAGACTAGTGAGGTTAAAATTGGTTGTTAAGAGAAAAACCTTTCAGAGTTTTTCACCTTTCAAAACCTTCTTTGAGTTTAGAGTCTCCCTTTCCTTCCTCTTCCGGTCAAATCTGTGTATTTGTTTATTTCTCTACGTATACTTGGCTATATTATAAATCTTGAAATTATGATGAGATCCAAACAATTGTTTGTCCTACAAAAATGGATTGTGTGGTCTGTGTGCTGGTGTTTCGTAAGTCACGCTATTTGCACATATGGATTTATCTCTATTTCTGATAACTTGACAAGGGTGTTGTCTTGAATTGCCATGTCTTTCCAGTCAACATTCAGTCTTATCAGTCAACATTCAATCTTTCATTTTGAAGTCACTTTTATTTTTAATATCTGTTTCTGGAACTTCCCTGGTGGCACAGTGGTTAAGAATCCACCTGCCAATGCAGAGGACATGGGTTCGAGCCCTGGTCCGGGAACATCCCACATGCTGCGGAGCAACTGCTGAGCCTGCACTCTAGAGCCTGCGAGCCACAACTACTGAGCCCACGAGCCACAACTACTGAGCCTGCATGCCACAACAACTGAAGCCCGCGTGCCCAGAGCCCATGCTCCGCAACAAGAGAAGCCACTGCATTAAGCCCGTACACCGCAATGACAAAGAGTAGCCCCTGCTCACCAGAAATAGAGAAAGCCTGTGTGCAGCAACAAAGACCCAATGCAGCCAAAAATAAAATATAAAATAAGTAAATAAATTTATAAAGCAAAAATATCTGTTTCTGAACTTGCTGTGTGTTATTTTTTAGTTTTATATTTTGGGTGTAGTTTTCACTGTTCATAGGTGAAAACTGTCATGTCTGTTGCTAGTGCATAAAAATAAGTATACGTGTAGAAGTGGTACTTAATTTTATTGTCCGGGAACACTGTAAATTCTTCTGATAATCTCTTTTATCACCTTTGCTTACTTTGGTGTAGTCTCCTAATTGTTGTTTTTATTGAGTCTGTGTTCCCCTATGAAGACTTAAATGGACACATACACATAAATGATGTAGCTCATCAGTGCATCATTTTATCATAGAAAGTTGCTGTTTAGTTTGTTCCATAAATCATTTTATTTCATAAACATATCCCCCTTACTGGTTTGTAGCTTGAGGATTTCATCTCATTAGAAAATTAAGATTTCTTTAAGTAACTGCCCTCTCACACTGTATTACACACACACACACACAAACACTTCTTGTCGTCGTTGCTTTGTTGTTGCTTTCTTTCTTCGCCATCAGAGCCAGGAGAGTAGGAAGTATTTGAGACCACTGTATGTTATTCTAACAAGTGAAACATAGTAGGAACTCTGTAAATAAATCTTCAGCAACTAGATACTTGATCCATCCAGTAAACAATTACTGAGTGCCTGTTTTTTGCTCTGTATAGTTGAAGAATGAGAAGTTTGAAGGAAGCCAGAAAGGAAAAAAATACTGTTTGCTAATATACTGATTCTGGGAAGGATATTTCAGGTGGATATGAAATGAACCAAGGCCAGATGTTCAGGACCACAGGTTGTTGTTTGCCAGGGGTATAGACTGCAGATGTATTGTTAACTACCTACAAGCCCATCAAGATGTAATTTCACGAATAAACTATGGTGAATTTATACAACATACTATACAGTGATTAAATAGTTTAGAGCCTGTTTTACCTGAATGCATCCAGAGATATAGCATTGAATTAAGAAAAGTAAATTATAGATGGTCCTTATAGTTTGATAGAACTTATGTAAAGTGTGGAAACATGCAAAGCAATCGGATATACACATATTAGGGATAGTATAAAAACATACAAGAAATAATTAAAACCAAATTTAGCACAAAAGTTTTCTCCAGGGAGGCAAGGAGGAAAATGGGGTTATGAAAGGGAACACGGAGTCTTCAACTGTGCCCTCGATAATGAATTTCTTTTGAAAATTCTGAAGCAATTTTGGCAGAATATTCAGACTTGTTAAAGTTGGGGAGTAGATACTAAGTTTTCATTGTAAGATTTTCTGAACGTTTTTGAAATATTTTATGACAGAAATCACAAACATATTTTGTAACAAGATACGGTAGTAGACAGCAGTTAAAGAATAAGAAGAGTGAAGGAGTAGCCAGGAGTTAGATTGGAAGGTGTTTGACGTGTCATGCTAAGTTGTGGATTTGCCGTGAATGTATCCACTATTATGGTTTTTGTTACTCATCGTTTGGTTGATGACTCTGGAATCCTTGAGCTCAACCCAACCCAGCCCCCTCCTCTGCATGTCGGATTTCTGTGTCCCACCGCCCTTGTCCTGGTAGCGCTGTGGATGTAACATGCCCCAGACTAGACATCTTCTACTTTATTCCAGACACCTCGCCATTATTCTCATCTCTCACTCACCACCATGACACAGTGTTTCACCTGCTTCTACCTGTCTCATGTGCCATGGATTTGTCTTATGATTCTCTTTCTTCTCTTCTGTCATCGACTGAGTCTGGCCCCCTGGTCCCTCTGTCCTGGTTTTCTGTGGTGACCTTGCTTGTGGCCCTTTGGGCTCACTCTGCTTACCAATCCTTCACCTACTTTCTAGGGAGACCCACTCCAAGCCAGTCTGACCATCCCCTGTGCTTGCTGAGAACCCTTTCAGGACCCTACAGGCTCTCTAAGGTCATTTGTGTGATCCGTGGAGGCCCTGGAATCAAAGCCACCTGTGGTCCTTGTTCAAAAGGCAGGTTCCCTGGCACAGACTCTGACCTGATGACTAAGAGTCTCTAGGGGTGGGTCTCAGATGAGTATTTATAAGAAACAGCCCAGATGTTTTATATGCCTCATACAATCTGAGAATCATCACTCTATTAGATAAAAGACCAGCTCTGGGGCTTCCCTGGTGGCGCAGTGGTTGGGAGTCCGCCTGCCGATGCAGGGGACATGGGTTCGTGTCCCGGTCCGGGAGGATCCCACATGCCGCGGAGCGGCTGGGCCCGTGAGCCATGGCCGCTGAGCCTGCGCGTCCGGAGCCTGTACCAGCTCTGGAGCTGGGTGTTGAAAGCTCATTCCTCACTCATCAGCATCCTCTGTTTCATCTGTGCTTCCACACTCACTTCCCCGTGCTGTCCTTTAGTTCCTTCAGGCTTGTTCATCCTTTAAGATTCAATACGCTAGCGTCTCAAAGTCTTAACCTGTTTCCCTCCCTCGACTCCACAAGTTTCTCTCTCTCAAGCTACTTAGCCTAGTTTCTCAAACCTTCCCTTCCTTTAAGGGGTAATGGTCCTGAGGCTGGGGGAGTCTTGTTTATATAACACACAGCAAGGGATCTGGCCTAAGAGGGGCCTTCTAAAAAGATTGTTAAATCAATAGCACTGCTTTAAAGGTGACAGGGAATCAGCTATGCCTTTTGAGCCTGCATTTTCGGTAGATCACTTAAAGAGATTTATGAAAAAGAGAACAAAACTGGCCACGTTGAATTCTAGCAGGAATTTATAAAATTAGATTACAGAGGAGATCAAGATTGGAGATTTGCATTTGATGAAGGTAGAGATGACTAACATCTCAAGGCTGTAGCCAGGTGGGTGGAAAGGATGAGGCTTTCTGTGTGGCACATATTTGGTTCAAGTTTTCTGTTTATTTATTTAATAAAGATGACTGATGTTTATCTAGGGATACAGACTCATGATCTTAAGTCTAGAAATGAATTATTTGGAAGACATCAGCCAAGCTGGGGTAGTTGAAGTGAAGTGATTAGATTATCATTTAGAGGAAGGAATAGAAAGCATAGGATATAAACGATAGAGAATACCAATACTAAAGAGAAACTGGGAATCAGGGCTTCAGAGAAGGAGTAACCACATAGTAGGCCTAGCAGCAGAGTGGAGATTTTATGGAGAGCAGCAGTGGTCAGCCATGACAAGTGCTGCAGAAAGGTCCAGTGAATCGAGGGGATTGAAAGTTATCTTTTGGATTTTGCAATTAGGACATCAATAGGCCCCATAAGAAAAGCCATTTTAATGGGGGCAGTGGGAGTGGAAGCCCTTGGGTTAGTAAGTGAATGGCCAGTGGAGATGTATTGATGAGAATCAACTCCGTGTTCAAGAAGCTTTAGACAAGAGCAGTAGGGCAGCAAGGCAGTCATGCATTTGACTGGCTTTGTTTCGTTGGTTTTAGTAACGATGGGTGTAACTTGAGCACGTGGAATTGCCCAAGAGATAGAATTCCTAGAAAAAGAAAAGTGCCTTAGAATCAAGAAGGATTGGATACTGTTGGTATCAAGAATGTGGGTTATTCTGAGCAGAAGTAGAGGAACTCTAACTTGAGTAGGGGGACACATGCCTCTTCCTTGGGAGCGAAGAGGAAAGAGGAAATGCAGGCTCCGTTTGGAGACATGCTTATGCAGAGGCGAGAGATCTGGAAGGTTTGTGTATACCAAACTCCTCATCTGATCCTCCGTGGTGGGTGTTGATAACTTTTACTAGTGCACATAGCTTGTTAGTTAAGACACCATAGAGCTTCATCTCATCCATCTCAAGCAGAGTAACGTTTCTGTGGTGTGAAGCTCCAATTTTGTTTTATTGTAAAGCCAACATTTATTACTTGAAGTCTCAGTCGCGGTGAGGGGTTAAAGCACATCTCTTTGGAAAGTGAGTTTCACGAGTCTTATGCATGAGCCAGTCTCTTCTGCTTGGTGATTGAGTTTGCTCATACACGGCTCGAAAAGTGGAAATAACCTCATTGTAACCCACGTGTGTCCACCCAGACACGAATGTTCATGAATGTGAATACTGATAGTGAGATTTCTGGAAATCTATGTAGATCATGGAGCTGTAATTGTCTCATATTTTTTCTCATATTTTCAATTCATATTTAATGTAGAAATAGAAATGATTCTGCATCCTGGCTAGGCTCTCTCCAGATTGGTCAGGTAGAGCTCATTCAGTCCTTTTCCTGTGGGCAAAGAGTCGCGTAATTTGGGGGCCGGAAAATGTGTGTATGTGCAGGGAACAGAGAGAACAGAATAAAAAGTATAAGAAGGCTGACCTAACGTGTGTTGAGTTTGAAAGAATGATTTTGGCTATAATACTGTTACCTTGAACAATTTCCTATGTGGAATTATCAAAGAAAATGTAGCTTTCAGATAACTAAAAAAAGTGAGATCTCCTCTCTTTACTTTTGAGTCCAGTGCCTTCCTGTTTACCTCAATAAAACCTTACCAATTAATCTCACTGCTTTAAATCCCCACATAAGTTTCTGTTGTCTTTCCTATTATGCGTGGAGGCCTGCACATCTAAAGATTTCTTTATTGCTGCAGAGGGGGTATTGACTGGGCTTCTTCATTGTACATATTAAATTATACTCCTCATAAAGTGAGTGAGATCTTCTCTGCCCAAAGCGATGCCATTGTTTTAGCAGATGGTCCAGAGACGCAGAGTCAGTCTCTTCTTGGGTCAATTTCAAATCTTAATAGAAGATTTCCTTCTTCAAAAAATAAAAATAAAAAAATCTATTTCCAGATATGGTACTTGGTGGTCCTTAAAGCTTACAGTTTTCCGTAAAGCATCTTTCAGTGGCTTGTTTCTGAGCTTCCTGTACCTGGATGGTTGAATAACTTTCTACCTTCTGAATACTTGGGTTGCTATAGTAACTTGCTGGTCAGATTGCACAGTGGGACCTGCATAGTTTTCTCTGTATTTTCACCTCTTAGTGCACATTTAATGTGTTACGTGCATGACTTTTCCAAATATATAACTCAAATTTTGATTTGTTGATATTCTATGTGATATCAATCTGTTAATTAATATGCATCAGTTTAAAATTGTGATGAAAGTTGGAAAGCAGTAGCTATGATTCAGGGCTGGAGGGATCTATAGGTTGGATTTCTTAGTCCAACCTATAGACCTGTGTGTTTAGGGGCTTGTAAACTACTTGCTTTTCACATTTCTAACCAGTAGAATGAGGGTGTCACTTACCTCTCAGGGTCGTTGTGGGGAGTGAATGAGAGCATGAGAGCAGCTAGCACTTTCCCAGTCATCGATCAGATACTCAGAGACATTGGTAGACAGTTGTTGAACCTCAGAAACTTCTTCAAGACTACAAGGATTTTTATAGCTAATCTTTACACACTGTAAGGTTATGAGGTATTTTTGAATTATGCTAAGAAAGATTAAATTATGCCTTCTATATTTCTTTTATTTAAAATTATTATTCCCATTTTCTTTAAATTAAAAAAAAATATTGAAGTATAGTTGATTTGCAATGTTGTGTTAGTTTCAGGTATACAGCAGAGTGATTCAGTTCCACACATACATATGTGTGTATGTTCTTTTTCAGATTCTTTTCCCTTATAGGTTATTACAAGATACTGAGTAGAATTCCCTGTGCTCTACAGTAGGTCCTTGTTGGTTATCTATTTTATATATAGTAGTGTGTATATGTTAGTCCCAATCTTCCAGTTTATCCCTCCCCCTGCTTTTGCCCTTTGGTTACTGTTAGTGTGTTTTCTATGTCTTTGAGTCTGTTTCTGTTCCGTAGATAAGTTCACTTGTATCATTTTTTTAGATTCCGCATGTAAGTGATATCATACGATATTTGTCTCTCTGTCTGGCGGACTTCACTTAGTAGCTCATGTCTAGATGCATCTGTGTTACTGCAAATTATTCCCTATATATTTCTGAATTGTGTGTTAGGTAAAAAGGTTCATCATGTTTGGTACATTAATTGCTTTAATATGTAATTAATCAGATTTTCTTAATTCTGATATCAGGTCTCCGTTATTATTCATTTTCTTTGTAATCTGTAGTTGAAATGCTATAATCATTTCTAATCTTACTTAATTTTTATCGAGATTTGACCAAGTTGTCTTCTTTTGATTCACTCAGTGGAAGTGGATTAATTATTATTGTAGCAATGCTAATGTTTAATGTATTAGTCATGTTTGTTTTCCTAGTAAATCAACCTTTTCAGGTCTTCTGTTACTTTGCTAACTTTTCTGTCTCCATTTCATCCTTCCTTGTTTACTTACTGTCTTCTGCCTTTCTGTGCCATTAACTTTAGCCTCATGCTTTTGTTTAAAACCACTGAAGTGGGCTTCCCTGGTGGTGCAGTGGTTAAGAATCTGCCTGCCAATTCAGGGGACACGGGTCCGAGCCCTGGTCCGGGAAGATCCCACGTGCTGTGGAGAAACTAAGCCCGTGTGCCACAACTACTGAGCCCACGTGCCACAACTACTGAGCCTGCGTGCCACAACTACTGAAGCCCATGTGCCTAGAGCCAGTGCTCCGCAACAAGAGAAGCCACCGCAATGAGAAGCCCGCGCACCACAACGAAGAGCAGCCCCCGCTCGCCGCAACTAGAGAAAGCCCGCGCGCAGCAACGAAGACCAATGCAGCCAAAAATAAATAACTAAATAAATTAAAACAAAACAAAACAAAACAAAAACCCACTTAAGAGTTTTGCATATATATTGTACTATAAATACACAGACATATAGATGTATCCATAGAGTTTATGTCTCTTTGAGGAAATAAGGTAGAATTTATCACTTTTATGAAACCTGTGTTTTTTCTATAGATTGTTAACCCCAAATTAGGTATCAAGCCATTTAAAGTTTTGTATAATTTACAGCACTTTGTGTTAACACTATTTTGTAGAAATAGAAGATTTAGAGAACTAAGTGGACCCTCATGCTGGTTGGGTCTGTAGTCTCATCAAGACTAGGGCCCCCGTTCACTAAGAAGAGTTCTCTGTTGGACAGTTATTCTGTGGTCCTCCTGTGGAGTGGCCCCTACGTGGCACTCTTAGTGGCAGGGCCTGTGAGGGGACAAAGAAATATAACATGTCATCTGAATTCACAGGACTGTACCTGCAGAGGCAAGATGAACACATGAAAAGTGGACAGTTCATAATTGGATGTAACTGCACACTGGGTTGCGTGCAGCACTGCTGAGTTGCCCATCCAATGGCTGTGAAGGTCCCCAAGCGTGGTCATAACAAGAGACGGTCGACTGAAGAATACAGGGGTGGGTCAAAATCTAGAAAAGGGACTAAATGAGTGAAGAGCCTATGGCTTGGTTTTTGTTCATTTTTCTGTTAACTTCTCAGACAGGATATCTATCTTCTGGCTTATTAACCACTGAGTCCTTTCATTTCCTATTTGGTGGAATCCCAATTATTCTATACCAGTTTTTGAAGGTATAATTAACTGTTTTTTAAAAAAATTTAATTTTATATTGGAGTATAGTCGATTTACAATGTTGTGTTAGTTTCAGGTGTACAGCAAAGTGATTCAGTTATACATATACATTTCTCTATTCTTTTTCAAATCCTTTTCCCTTACAGGTTATTATAGAATATGGAGCAGAGTTCCCTGTGCTGTAGAGTAGGTCCTTGTTGATGCTATAATTTATCTCCTGTGTAACGTATTTCCTGTTTACAACCTGCCTCTGAACGAGAGAATGAATTCGTTTTGAATACAAGATTTTGGAGGTTGAATTATTGCCATATATTTGCTCGTATTAATTGATTAGTGGCTGAATTGTTTAAATATATGTTTAAATATCTATTGTGTTCATTACAGCAGTGATGAGATCAACCCTGCTGGAGCAAATTGTTCATAAAAAGCAGAACTATAGCATACTTCTAAAAGGACCTGTAACTCCTTTATGGAGAGACTCAAATCCCTGGCTTTAGCATGAATTTGGGGGAGAACTGGATAATTAAGTTGCCCAGTTAGGAACTTAGAGTGATAATGTAAGTTATGAAATTTTACATTATGTGTTTAGACTATAATTAGGCTTCTTATTTCTCCAAAGATTTTAAAATAGCCTCTAATAAAAAAGTCAAGTTTAGTAAAGTAAAATATAGTTCATCAAAATTGTAAAAAGGGAGTTAATACAGCAGAATTTTTGCTAATACATTTGTGATGATAAAGTAATAAATTGGGGCATGAATGTTCTTTTAACCATGGAATAAAAGATGTAAATACATAATTAATTAAACAATTGTTTTTGAGCACCTATTGTATATCCGGCACCTTGGAAGATGTTAGGAATAAAAGGTGAATGATACCTTAGTTGTGTATCACCTTCAGGAAACACATGATCTAAAGGGAGGCCTCAAGGTCTAGTCTGTGAGAGAAAAAAAATTACTAAAGAGAAAAAAAATCATCTAACCTCTGGCATGATTTTCATGGAGGACTTTGAAATATAATAGTTATATATATTTTCCACCTTAAGACGTTGAAACATTGTGAGTTTCTAAATTATATTTGTTTTGCTTGCCCCTTGAACTAGTTAGTGTACCTCACTGCTGGTTAACCAAGCATGGAAACCAGCAGACCAATGCGTGCAGTAATTGTCCCCACTGTTACTTCATCATGAAGTTTTTTTTAGTGGTGATGAATGAGTTCATAAATAGACCCAGCAGAGCTCTTTTTACCTGTTGTGTCCCTGGGTACCTCCTCACCATAAATGACAGGACTGACGTTGAAATCGTGTGTTGCTACTTTTGCATAGGATGAACAGAACAGCTCTTTTCACATTAAGAAAAACAGGCTCTCAGACATGGAAAACAAATATCTATTGTGTTACCAATATCTATTGTGTTACCAAATATCTATTCTGCTTACCAAAGGGGAAAGGGGGGGAGGGATAAATTAGGAGTTTGGGATTAACAGATACACACTGCTGTATATAAAATAGATAAACAACAAGGACCTACTCTATAGCACAGGGAACTCCACTCAATATCTTATAATAACCTATAATGGAAAAGAATCTGAAAAAGAATTGATATACACACACACACACATAACTGAATCACTTTGCTGTACACTTGAAACTAACACAACATTGAAAATCAACTAAAATCAACTATACTTCAATAAAAATGCATAAAAAAGAAAACTAGACTCTCATCTTGACCTTTTTTTCCCACTGCTGTTCTTTTGTTGACTTGCAACGTATTTTAAAAGGATTGTGACAAATGCTGTTATCCTGTTTCCAAATGAACAGTATTGCAATACAAAATATTGAGAAAGGATGTTATAGGTCTTCGTAATATTCACCTGATGTTACTTTGCTTACACCTGAAACTAACACAACACTGTTATGCAACTATGCTCCAATATAACATAAAAATTAAAAAAGTAAATCTGTGTGGTGTAGGGGTGGTGAGGACTTAGCCCAGCATGTGCCAGGTATCTGCCTAGTTGACTCCAGAGCACTTAGTAGGAAGTCAGGTCCTCCAAACACGGCAGCAGGTACACAGCTGTGCGAGCCCAGGGCCCTGCCTGCCTTGGGGCAGCGGTCCCCAGCCTTTTTGGCACCGGGGACCTGTCTCGGGGAAGACAGGTTTTCCACGGACGGGGGAGGGGGAGGGGATGTTTTGGGGATGATTCAAGCGCATTACCTGTATTGTGCATTTTGTTTCTATTATTATTACGCCGCAATAAATAATGACATATTATACAACTCGCCGTGATGCTGACAGGAGGCGGAGCTCAGGCGGTAATGCGAGCGACGGGGCGTGGCTGTAAATACAGATGAAGCTTCGCTCGCTCCCCCGCCGCTCACCTGCGGCTCTGCGGCCCGGCTCCTAACGGGCCACGGAGCGGGGACCCCTGCCTTAGGGGACTGACTCAGTCAGTAAATAGCTGGGGTCATAAACACCGTGTGTGCCAACACTTAGCAAACAATATCGTGGTCCGGTGTGATTGTGCAGGTCATTTTCCATCATCAGTGTCATTTGCTGAGAAATTATAAATTCAGCTGAAATCCTTCGGCTGCATAGTTTATGTAACAAAAGCATATTTAAAGGCCCACCCGTATTATAATGGATTATATATTTATACTTTTCTCCAACTTTCTTCATAATAATCTCTCAGGACTTGTAAATCCTTTTTTGGATTCCCAGTTGACCATTCATCAAAGATTAGGGCAGCATTCTGTTATGATTATATTTCATTTTTGTTTGAGACTTACGGTAAGAAAAATGATGGTGCCATCAGAAAACTAAAAAGTAATAAAAGAAATCACAACAACAAAAATAAAAAAATAAGTATACCGTGTCTAAGAACTGATTCTGGGGAGGAGAGCGTTCATTCTGTTTTAAATGTGTTGCATTTTAGTAGCTCCTAGGACCTCAAAGCTGAGTTGAGAAACATGTCACTTTTGTTAATTATGCCTCCCGTAGGTGTAGTCTGCATAAAGAGAGTCACTACGTTCATTATTGTACAGTATCTGTCGCTACTGATGTCTCAGTGGTTTCTGGCATTTCTGGTGCCTTACCTATTTTGTTTTGTCATTCTTACTAGGTAGAGGTTCTTTTCTCCTATTTTATAGATAAGGACCTCCAAGGTCAGGGATTTTAATTGTTCCAGGTTACATAGCTGGCGAAGCTAGGACGGAGCCAATCTTGACTGTGCTGAGAGCTTGTGCGAGACTAAACATCACAGGGCTCAGAGGTTGCCGTCTGGGTGACGGGAAGCAAGGACTCCACATCTAGGTAATGTCATTCAGAGTTACAGGACTCGTGTGTGCTTGTGTTCAAGGTTTTCAATGATAAAAATCTTAGCTGTGCATTGATGCTGACAGGAACTGTATTTCTCGTGGGAAATGATCAGATTTTAATGGAAGCTCTCCCTTTGGTAGAAATGATTGGTGAATTATTCAGCTGTAAAGCCAGTGCCTGTGCTCACCACGGTGTCTTAGCACACGTGGTAAGGAAGGGGGAAAGGTTTGGTATTGTTTGCTCGAGTCTGCACTTAACTTATTTAACTGAACACGCGAGAGGTTTGCGGAAAGGTTAATCCGAGGTCATTTCAGTTTGTCTTTGGCCACTGCCCCGTGGAGATCACTGTTCCTCTCTGAGGCTTGATGTCATAAGACTCTGTCTGTGGTGAAAATGCAATATATATGCATATGTGTTACCAACTTGATGTATGTCACGGGGAACAGAAAAATTTAAACGTTGAAATGATACATTTAGGGAGTATTCGGTTTGTAAAGGGTACTGTTTACATTTATATTTGTCACTGGGTTGCCATAGCAAGATTTACATGAAACATTGTACAGTTTATTAAGGTTTTGTTTTGTTTTTCCTTAGCCTTTTATTCAACACATTCATTGAGTGCCTGTTTTGCTCTGTGTTTTAAAGCGAGTAAAGAGAGGCCAGAGATCTTTGCTCCTGCTTCAGGGAGATTTCAGTTTAGTGACAAAGACAAGTAAACAAGAGGGGTGCATGTGCTTTGGTAGCGTGGGGAAGAGGGAACCCAACCTTTCAGCAGCTCGACACCAAAAAATACCCAAACACCTAATTAAAAAGGGGCAGAGACCTGAACAGACATTTTCCCAGAGAAGACATGCACATGGCCGACAGGTACATGAAAAGATGCTCAACATGGCTCGTCATCAGGGACATGCAACTCAAACCACAGTGAGGTATCACCTCACACTGCTCAGGATGGCCGTCATCACAAAGTCTACAAACAAAAATTGCTGGAGAGGGTGTGGAGAAAAGGGAGCCCTCCTGCACTGCTGGTGGGAATGTAAATTGATACAGCCACTGTGGAGAACAGTATGGAGGTTCCTCAAAAAAAGTAAAGATAGAACTGCTGTATGATCCAGCAATCCCACTTATATCTGGAAAAAATTTAAAAAATTAAAACACTGATTCCTTACGCTAATGTGTAAAGATGCACATACCTCAAAGTTCATGTGGCACTATTTACAATAGCCAAGATATGGAAGCAACTTAAATACCCATCAACGGATGAATGGATAAAGAAGATGTGGTGTGTATATACATCGGAATACTTCTCAGCCATAAAAAAGAACAAAATAATGCCATTTGCAGCAACACGGATGGACCTAGAGATTGTCATACAGAGTGAAGCAAGTCAGACAAAGAAAGACAAATATCATATGATAACCTAATCTAAAAACTAAAACTAATGAATGAAGCAGACTCACAGATATAGAGAACAAGCTGGTTGGTACCAGAGGGGAGAGTTATTACATGAGCTTGTAATAGCTGTTGATGGAGGATAATCTGTAAAGATACTGAGTCACTCTACTGTACACCTGAAGATGACATAATTTTGTAATTCAACTCTGCTTCAATTAAAGAAACAAAAAAGAATGCAGGCAGTGCTGGGTCAGGGGGGCTGCGCAGCGGATTCTTCTGGGAGGCTGAGACTTTTCCTGGGTCTGGAGGCTGAGGAGGGAGGACTTGGGCGGAGGAAGGCGTCCCAGCCAGAGCAGCAGCTGTGCCAGATGCTGAAGGAGGGAAGCCAGGGATGCAAGGCTCAGCTGGAATTCAGGGGGCGGGGGGCACGTCGCTCTCAGACTGGCAGAACCGGGGGAACATCTGGTCCTTGCAGTGGTCACCTCGCTTTCCTGGTCCCCCCGGTCTCTGGATGCATGCTCGGGTGCTTCCTTTTCCTCCGCAGTCTGGTCCGAGAGTCACTGCTTCTAACTGACCCCCTTCCTATGTGTTTTCGTCCCCTCACTGGACACATGTCACTTTCAGCCAGTGCCCACCCTCCTTGTAAACCCAGGAGCTAACAAAACGCAGACCTTCAGCATGTATGAACTCAGAACACCTGCCTAGGTAAAGTTAAACACAAACAAAAATAAGGAGTGAATTGATTAAATAAGCAAGAAAACCCCCATCCCTACTTCTAGGTACCATATACCTTTTCCCCAGATAAACCAACGCTTGGACCGTTCAACATTGAAAAAACAGCTGCGTGTACAGTTTGCTAAACCTTTATGCGTGAAGGTTGCAAGGCTGCTGCTTAGACATACACGTGAACTACATTCTGTTCACAGAGAAAGCCAGTTGGCTGCTGTGGAGAATTGGGCAAATGCCCAGATCAGAGGAAAGCAAGACAATTTCTGTGAGCTTCAGGTCTCCGATTGGTTTTGAGGTCTGCCGTATTAAGCCGGTCCGTGTACGCCCTGTGGGGTTGTGTGGAGGGAGTTCTGTGGGCCCACGAGCTCCTGTTTGTGAAGAAAAGGCTCAGGTGTCACATGTGAACTCCACGTTACAGAATCGGCGTTGTAGACACCTGGGCAGGTGTGTGGCAGGTAAGAGCTCTGGCCTTGAAAGTTGCGCACGTTGAAATCCCAGTTCTAACACTTGGGCAGGTGACTTAAATCTATTAGGGCCGAGCATCCTCGCACGGACTGTGGCAACAGTGTCTGTCTATTCCTTCTCCATAACCCCGGGACGCTCTGTGGACCACATGACATCTTAAATGTAGGCAGGCCTCCACACCCACGGACTCAACCAACTGTAGACCAAAAATATTCAGAGAGAGCTTCCCTGGTGGCGCAGTGGTTAGGAATCCACCTGCCAATGCAGGGGACACGGGTTTGAGCCCTGGTCCGGGAAGATCCCACATGCTGCAGAGCAACTAAGCCCGTGCGCCACAACTACTGAGTCCGCGTGCCACAACTGCTGAGCCCGCATGCCACAACTGCTGAAGCCCACGCGCCTAGAGCCCGTGCTCCCAACGAGAGAAGCCACCGCAATGAGAAGCCTGTGCGCCGCAACTAGAGAAAGCCCGTGTGCAGCAACGAAGACCCAACGCAGCCAAAAATGAAAATTAAATTAAAAAAAAAATTCAGAGAAAAAATTTCCAGAACTTTCCCGAAAGCAAAACTTGAATTTGCTGTACACCTCGACAATTTACATGGCGTTTACATGGTATTGTGGATTGTAAGTTATCTAAAGATGATTTAAAGTATACAGGAGGATGTGTGTAGGTTGTATGCAAATGCTATATTATTTTATACAAGGGACCGGAGCATCTGTAGATTTTGGAGGGTCCTGGAACCAATGGCCCATGGATACCAAGGGCCAACCGTGTGTGTGTGTCTGGGAAAGTATGAAATGCGATGCACGGTAGGCTGGATGTTTAATAGGAAGGTGTGATGTTTAGAGAAACTACCAGATCTGTATGTGAGATTTTGCAGACACAACTGGGTATTTGAGTACATGAAAACAGGAGGAAAAAAGTAGTAACGGTGAATAGAGTTAAGAAATTACGGCTGAGGGGAGAATAGGCCTGTGTCTGGGCACAAAAATGAGATTTCTGAAGATAATAACTTTGAGTGAAAAATGGGAGGTTTGTAATCACACAGAATAGTGAGTGTCTGGATTCTTCATCCCAGTGGTAGACACACAATGTGTGTCTGAGGAGTTCTGAGGGCAGTTCACAAAGGAATCATTACACGCCATGCGGTGCAACAGTACAGTTACAGAGTAACTCCTCGAGGCATTTAACAGATTGACTTTGAAAAAACAGTTTTTTTCTCAAGCCTGTAGTTCTTGGATAAACGGTTCCCGCCTCTAATTGTGTGAGAGCTGTATGTGCCCTTTTCTTCCCGTGTGTTGTGAACACTTCGTACAGCAGCTACTGAGCCTCCAACACCGTTTGGTAAAGGATGCAAAATTTACAAACGATAAATATACACCACTGTTGGAAGAAAAAGGGGTGAAACACAAAGAATGATGTGAAATGCAAGTAAAAGATGGAGCACGACTGAGTCACGTGAGAAGCAACCAACGCAACTAGTAAAAAATCAAAAAAGTTAGGCAGAATACGCAGGAAAGGGCCTTCTGGGGACGGATTTCTGGGTGATGAGCCACAGGAAGAAGCAGCGTCATGTGACCCAAGTGGAGGCGCTCTTTGGAGAATATTTTCATCTCACACCTAATTCTATACCTGAAATTATGGTCAGTAAAGCCCTTGTCTCTTTAAGGGATTTCTTGAACTAAATTAGGTGATCAATATGTAGATGGTATAAACGTGCACAAAGTTGAATTGTAAGACGATGCTTGTGAGGTGACCAGGTCACTAACTGCAACCTTAAATGACACGTCACAGTGGTCAGCTTTTCTCCTCTTTATGTTATCCAGATACCAGGGTGAGTAACCTCTTAGGACTGCTTGACCTGGAGACTGCTTACACACTCGTAAACATGCTTTAATTTTCTGTGGGTATTTATCAAGAGGAGAGTAAAAGAAGTCTATTATTTTAAGGGAGATTCCTAATAGAAAACTCTTTGAACTGTTATAGGACTAGGGTATCACTTTCTGCTTTTTCTATGCTAGCGGTAACCTTGAACGTGGACTTTTCTGGTCTCCTTGGCCTGAGACCAACATGGACTCCCAGATTTTCTTTCAAAACTGATTGCTTTCTTTTTCTTTTTTTTTTTTTTAAAGAAGTTATCCCTTCTGTGATGTTGTCAGTTAACCCATATAATAAGAAAGAGTTCAGGTAAACTTTGTGACCTCAGGCACGATTATAAGGCTTCTGTTTGATGGTGTAATGCACGTAATCTGTCCTTACTCCTGAAAGAGAAATGAGAGGGTCAAGAGTGGAGAATGGACACTTGCACTGAAATGAGTTCTTTGTGTTCCGTGTTTAGTCAAGTGACTAAACAGATGACCTAGAGGGAGTCTTTCTAACAAATTGACATCAGACTTTTAAATTAGCAATTGGTATAAATGCATTCCTAAATCAGATTTTCACACCTACACTAAACTAGGATGCTGTGAAGCATCCATGGTGATCTCTTCTTCCTCATATTCTAATGAGTATATGATCTAAAGTGTTTGAATGCAGAAATAAGTTTCGTAATAGCAGGTCGTATGGCTTTATTTTTGGATGCATATTTGCGTATATACACACATGATTTCTAATGCAGGGTCATCGTATAGGATGCTAATGACTGCCTGTAACAAAACTCTCAACTCATAGCTTACATGTTAGGTTTATTGTCTCTTATAACAAGACGTCTGGAGTTCGGGCAGGCTCGGGCTTACTTAGTTCCGGGGCTCAGTGTCATTGTCACCAGGCTCATTAAACTTGTTTCTCCATCCTCGTCAGCCTGTAGACGTCAGACCTTAGGCTCTTCCCAGTGTCACCTCCTCACGGAGCTGTGTCCAGACGCAGCAAAGGAAGCTTCAACACAGCTACCTCGTTTTGAACTGCAACTTTTCCTTCATTGGCCAGAACTGGGTCTCAGGCCTCTGTCTAGAAGTCACTGGCCACAGGGCAAGGAGACCACAGTTCATTGTATTAGGTCATTTCTGAGTCCCTGCTGGGCTGGGGAGGTGATCCACTTCCCGTGAAGGACCTGACCCCTTGGAGAAGAGAGAAAAAAAAAAAAATCAAGATTCTGTTAACAGAGTATAGTGAGTATGGGATGACAATTGGAGCATTCACAAAACTGTGTCTACCAAATACAAATTCACAATATAAAACTACTTTAATTTTATTTTTAGCACAGAGTTTAAAAGAAGTCCCAACTAGAGTGGCAAGTCTCGTGGGAACGATCATCAAGGATGAAGAAGCAGTTAACCTCTTGGTCATCTATGGATTGTTTGTAATACATTGGCATTTTGTTGACACATAAGTGAAGCCTCTAAAAAATGCCCCCCCCAAATATACTTAGATCAATAGTTATGATTTTATGTAAGAGACTTGGCTATGAGTTACTCTTGTTTTGTTTATAACCTCCCCCAATTCTTATCCCCATCTGAGTCGAGATTTCATTTCCACCCACCCCCAAGTCTTGTTTCCTGCTAAATCGGCTTTGCAATGCAACATTTTAATAATCGAACAGAATTCTAGGTGATAATGATCAACCCGGGAGACAAAATGTAGTATACTCCTAAATATTCCTCTAAGTGTGCTAGAATACTAAAAGAATTGCCAACATTGCTTTGTTATGCCGGAAGCTGAAAAATAAGGAACGTAGCTGCCTACATCTTATGACACAAAACGAAATGGTGGCAATTTGACAGCTAATGAGTGCTTACTTCAAATTATCAGTTGAAATTTCCATTTTTATATGACATTCATATTTAAACTGTTAGAAGCGTAAAGTCAAAGCCACACATGTGGCTTTGAAAGGGTTCACAGGTACTCCAAGCCTTATTAAA
Organism: Neophocaena asiaeorientalis asiaeorientalis; assembly: GCF_003031525.2. Classification (NCBI taxonomy): domain Eukaryota; kingdom Metazoa; phylum Chordata; class Mammalia; order Artiodactyla; family Phocoenidae; genus Neophocaena; species Neophocaena asiaeorientalis. Next base: position 3,623,230 of record NW_020173335.1, read on the forward strand.
TGCATCTTAATTAATTTAACTTTTGCAGCCTAGAAAATTTTGAAACTTACATTTTCACTGATCTCTTTATTGAATGTAATGCTCATCACTTGTATTAGGACATATATGTAACGCACGATTTCACTGGATGCTGTTAACACGGAAGAAGTAAGATACAATAAGCCCACATAAACCTTCTGTTTGTGGAATAGAACTGTTGGTAAAATATTTAGATATTAAATGTTTATGTAAGGATGGGTACATGTGTGTGTTTCTGTGTGTCCACACACACACAGACACATATGCACATGTGTAGGCCTGAGTCCTTTTTTCTCATATTCTATTTCTGGTTAGGTTAGGACCTTCGTTCTGAAATGTCTAACAGAAGAAGAAATATTATTATTATGGCCTCTCCAAATATGCAGTCCTGAAGTAACAGTCCCAGTAATAATATGAAAATGTCTTTCATCTCAAGGTTTATAATTCACATGTAGGGACTGCAAAGATTCTTTTGGGGAGAGGTTTGCCTAAGCCAACCTGAACTCCCAGCAACTTGAAGCCTACAGATCGCGTCGTTCTTTTCTAAGAAAACATTGATAAGGTTCTACTTTTGTAGAATTCATTAGGGGATTTAGTGTGGCTCGTGACAGCAAGGTGATCCTTTGGTACGTGTGTAAAATCACTTTCACGTAAGATATTTGCTGCGGAGAATCTGAGGTCCCTGTCTCCTAAGCCTCGGCTTCTCTGCATTTGAGGTTTGGGTCAGGTAAGAGTCTCTTTACCCGCTAACAGCTACTTGAATGTACTCCTTAACAGCATGATTGTTCAGCATCATTTCTGAGGAAACTGGAACTTTTAAATTGATCTGAAATAGACATTGTGTAGCTTACAGAGCTTGTACAAAACAGAACAAAGCCATCTGCAATCCTCATTCTCTCAATACAAACACAGACTCTCTGTAGATGACAGATTTCTGATATTAACAATTATATCCATAAAGATATATGTATATATTCAAATCAGCTCCAGAAACCAATGCTTAAGCCCAATAAAAATATAGCCTAGTGTATTTATATTTTCCTCAAAGTATATGCATTTTAAATAATTGTGACAGTCTGTGGTTTCATGAGCTATTTCTCTTACAAGGAAAAGGGGGAAAGTAAGGACGAACAATCTTTCAAACCTCACAAATGTTAAATATACATTATGTCAGCTGATTTTATCTAACTAATATAAAGCATTACTATGGCATCGTGTAAATGTGACGTTGTTGTGGAATCTAAACATATTGGAATGTAAAAACTAGCTGCCGGGTTTGCTTTCCCATGGGTTTCCTCTAATCTTGCTTCGTATTTTTTCTTGGAGGCAATCTCCAAGCAGGACATGACTTAAAAGAGGGGAAGGGGTGCTTAGGGATCCACAGTAGAATACACGCCTTTAATTCTTCTGCTGAAAGTCAGGGTGGATTAATTCTAAGTGGTCTGTAAGAGGTGGACATCCTTAACTTCCCCTCAAAACTGGTGCATGAGTGGTGTTTGCCAAAAGACCCAAGGTATCCTGTGGGTGTGCTTGGATTTAGGTAGATACTCAGTAAAAGTGAAAGCCTAAATAAAGGGCCCCTATCAGCCCTGATGATATTGTTAATTAAGTTTCCAGTGAATAGAAATAACAATTTAGAAAATAGCAATTTAGATAAGCAGCTACTTGAGTTTTCTTTAAGATACTGAGAGGGAGAAAAGACAGTCCCGGATCATTACAGATGCCCTTATCCTCATCACGAAGAAAGTTCAGAATACACATAAGACCGCTATAATTGAGGGTCACTGGAATTATTCTAGCTAATTTGTTTTCTTCTGCATAAGGTAAATGGGCGGTGTAATCAATCAAGGCAATTATATTTGAATGTTTGCATTTTTTTCTTTTAATTTATTTTTTGGCTGCGTTGGGTCTTTGTTGCTGCGCGCGGGCTCTCTCTAGTTGTGGCGAGCGGGGGCTACTCTTCGTTGTGGTGCGCGGGCTTCTCATGGCAGTGGCTTCTCTTGTTGCGGAGCACGGGCTCTAGGCGCATGGGCTTCAGCAGTTGCGGTCTGTGGGCTCAGTAGTTGTGGCTCGAGGGCTCTAAGCGCAGGCTCAGTAGTTGTGGCGCACAGGCTTTGTTGCTCCGCGGCACGTGGGATCTTCCGGAACCAGGGCTCGTACCCGTGTCCCCTGCATTGGCAGGCGGATTCTTAACCACTGCGCCACCAGGGAGGTCCCTGAAAGTTTGCATTTTAAAAGCATGTCACAAAAAGAGTTAACATAGCCCCTGCCCCTGAAATTGCTCGTTCTTGGGGTAGGCTAATTGGAAGCCTGTGAAAGAGGGTAATGCGGCAGGCTAGGATGAGACGAAGACCAAGGGTCTGAAGATCACCTGGGTGTGTTTTCAGCTCCAGCCTCTGAAAAACCCAAATGGCTTTCATCCAGTGATTTTGATCCTATCATATCATGGTGCTTAGTTATATAGTTCTCATCTGTAAATTAAAGAGTTGGACCTGAGGTCCTCTTAGTACAATATTCTGAAATATTGTACATATTACCTTATGCAGAAGAAAACAAATTAGCTAGAATAATTCCAGTGACCCTTAGTACAATATTCTGAAATAATAGGGAAATACAGCAGTATATAAAAGCATGCCGTCTTGTTTGATGTAGACAAAGACAAGAAAAGTGCATAGGAATATTAGAAGAACGATGATGTCAAGCCAGAATTACTGAGTGACATTTCCTCTGTTGTATTGTGGTCCTGAAAGCTGCAGGTGTCTTAACAACGCCGTAGCAGTTCATTCAAATTTGTGCTTATAACGGCTTTACGGAAATCTATTTCAGAATCTACTGCTGATTACTTTTAGTGAAAAGATCTCCACTGAGTCAAAGTTTAGCTTTTTAAGAAGAGAGAAGAATAATCTTTATCAACACACAACTTTCTATAATTGTAAACATTACGTGGGGCATCTTTTAGCCTCTGAACCCTGTGCGTTTATATATTTAAGATGGTAATTTTAAATATCTTACAATATGGTTCTGGAGTCTTTTTAGGTTGTCTTATATTTGGGGCATTAAATGCTCATTTAAGGATAAGTGCCTTAATAGTTCTTCACATTAAGTGAATTATACAGTGTTATATTTTTGTATTATTATGACTTCTTGGAAATAGGTTTTTGAGTCTTGATGCAGTTTGTTTTCCCTAAAATATTTTTGTCAGAAAATCCCTTGATTACAATTTAAAAAGGGATTAAAAGACAGTGAATGGCAAAGATTGAAGACTCAATTGTCAAAGTAAATACAAAATAGATTTTTCAGTTGTGGAATAATGAAACAGTTGGATACATAAGACTTGGAAGACTTATTACTATTTGAGATATAAATATCTAGTTTGGAAAGTCTGCCTGGTAATATAGGGTCATAAAACTAATTGATAATTTTACTTTGGAGATTACTGGAGGCTTTGAAAGAACTACACTTCAGGAGAGGAAAATAGTGTGTTGTTGTTTAAAATCAAAACAATGAAAATCTGCATGTTCTATTCAGTAGCTAAAAAATGTCCATAAATCATGGTTAAGAATACTGGAATTTGGAATAAATGCCCCATGTTTGTGTAACGGCTTAAAGACTGACCAGCAGCTTTGTTCTTTATTATTAATGTACTGTATTTTTAGTTACACTGAGCAGTTTGGTTTTCTCGTGCCTTTGGAGAATTCATTTTTTGTTATCTATGTCACTGTTGGGCTTTTCTCTAAGGGGTGGGCTTTAAGAAAGTAAGCAACTTAAAAGTGGAAACAAGGAATTAAAATCTAAAATGCTTTACTTTCTCCCCTCGCCTCTGCCTTTGCTAGATGGGATTAGATGGTTGATGCCATATTTTGGTAGATTTTTGTTATCTGTAAGTGTGAAAGTGAGTCTTTCAAATACTTCGTGAAGATAATAAAAATTAGTTACTCTCATCAACTAGCAGGGACAGAGCTTTCCTTATTGTGACATCTGAAGAGAGAGTGATTTAAGGGTTGAATGTTTTTCAGACTAAACTTCTAAGGTTTATCAAGGCTTTTCAGTGAAGAGCAGTAAGGAAACCTCCAGAAGGAAGAAAAATGGGAAAAGAGGGAACTCAGTTTTGAACGGATATTATGTAGAAAGCACTCTATAAGGCAACTGATGTTATCTACATTTACAGACGAATTATCTGGGGCACAGAGATGTTATATAAATTAGTCATGATTGCATCGTTAAGCCAGTGTTTGAGGAGGTTCAAAGTCGGACACATCTCAAGTGTTTAGGATCTATAAGATGTCAAGCACTCTGTTAGGAAATGCAAAGGGAAAGGAAACATAGAAATGCTTTGTAGGAATTCCTTCTGGTGGTGAGTCATTATTCTTTAATTCTGAAGTTCCCGCTCTATTCACTTATTACAGAATAGTATTGGAGATGGAACTTACAGGCTGTGCAAAGATTCTATCCCACTTAGAGGGAATGGAAGTCAGAAAGCTTTGGAATACTAGACCAGTGATTTTGTACTGCTTTAGTCTGCACTAGGAAGCCACAAGTATGTTTGAGCTGTAGAATGATATTATTGATTGGAATATTACTCAGCCATAAAAAAGAATGAAATAATGCCGTTTGCAGCAACATAGCTGGACCTAGAGATTATTGTACTAAGGGAAGGAAGTCAGACAGAGAAAGACAAATATCATATGATATCCCTTATATGTGGAATCTAAAATATGACCCAAATGAACTTATCTACAAAACAGAAACAGACTCACAGACATAGAGGACAGACTTGTGGTTGCCAAGGGGGAGGGGTGGAGGAGGGATGGATTGGGAGTGTGGGGTTAGCAGATGCCAACAATTACATACAGGATGGATAACCCCCAAGGTCCCACTGTACAGCACAGGGAGCTGTATTCAATACCCTGTAATAAACCACCATGGAAAAGAATATGACAAAGAATGTATATATGTATAACTAAGTCACTTTGCTGTACAGCAGAAGTTAACACAACACTGTAAATCAACTCTACTTTACTTTTTTAAAAATGAAATTATTTAAACAGACTTGTGAACTCTAATTTTAAATCATTTTTGTGGTGCATTTCACGTCTGGTAGAATCCATTCTGCCGTATTTTGGTTGCATCCTACTTTTCCCAGCCAATCCGTGATGACTGGATCAAAGTACCCACTACCCCATCCCACCCGCTCCAACCAAAGGCCGTTTCATCTCCTGTCCTTTCCCCGATCTGAATCCCAGGTAACTGTCTATCCATCCCACCCCTTTGCTCATACGCAAATATTTAAGTGCTTTCCCCGCACGGGCCCCGGGGTACGTCTTGGAGTGAGCTGTGGTAGGGCCAGCGCCGTTCTGTGCCAGAGGAACTTACCTCCTGGTTGGGTGGGTGGGCAGCAAAGAGCTGATGCGTCCACGTGCGCTTCCCGTATGTGTTGTGAAAGAAAGACGCGCTCAGTATCGCGTGCTCCGAGAGGTGTTCTGTCCCAGCCTGGAGAACCAGGGACAGTCTCCATGGGCAGAGGAGAGCTGAAGGGTGAATAGAATTAACTAAGCAAGAGATTCGGATGTGGATGGAGGGCTAGGGTGGCTCGAGGACCCCTGAAGGGATGGTGTTGGGGAGGAAACAACGCACTGCACTTATTCTGCTTTTGCTCCTTCTGAATTTCTTAGCACTCAGGCTTTGTAACCAGCGTTAGGTCGCACTGAATACAAGTGTGAAGTAGGGTATTCTGCTTTGCCGCCCTTCCTGACTGTGCACCCGTGCAGCACCGGGATTTCTGTTTTTACCCCCCAACAATGTTTGCCTTATAGTGTTTGCTCAGCAGACACTTGATTACAATATACAGTTTTGGCAAGATGTGGAATGGAGTCCAGAAGGAAGAAAGAACTTTTATAAAAATAACCTACACCATGCATCACTAACCCTATTATAACCTTATCATTTACTTAGAATGATTAAGTTATGGTCATTGTAATGTGCCATGTAAAGTTTGTCATAAGTAATTTTTGAAAAAGATTTATTATATTTATTTATTTATATTTACTTGGTTGAGCCGGCTCCTTAGCTGCAGTTCACGGGCTCCTCAGCTGTGCCTCACGGGCTCCTCAGTTGCGGCTCACAGGCTCCTCAGCTGCGGCTCACAGGCTTCTCAGTTGTGGCTCACGGGCTCCTCAGCTGCGGCTCAGGGGCTCCTCAGTTGCGGCTCAAGGGCTCCTTAGCTGTGGCTCACCGGCTCGTCAGCTACGGCTCACTGGCTCCTTAGTTATAGCATGTGAACTCTTAGTTGCAGCATGCATGTGGGATCTAGTTCCCTGACCAGGGATCACACCCGGGCCCCCTGGATTGGGAGTGTGGAGTCTTAACCACTGTGCCACCAGGAAAGTCCCTGTCATAAGTAATTTTTAGATTAAAAGAGAGCAATATTAAAAAATGAAACTATTTCTTTCATACCTAGAAGAGTATGTAGACGCTATATCATTGTTAGGTGATATTGAAATGATTAACTTGAGACATTTAAATAAGTGGGCCACTCTTTTTTAGATTAGGTATTGTTTTTGACTGTTGAAAAGCATTAATAGAGATATATTTGATCTGTGAATTGAAGATATATGTCTTAACTTATACTCTTACAAGAGGACAGGGTATTGTGCTTCGGTATTATACTGGCATTTTTTGCATTGACGGTGTTTCAGCAAATGAAGACATGCTGTTAATGATGAGAAAAAGTTTTATAATTTTAATAAAGCTACTCTTATCCCAGCATAGTATGATAAATAACATATGTTTTTAGCATATCCCAAAGTTCTCACCGGAAATTCTATATTATGAAGAAGGGATCATAATCTCAGTTACGGTCTCATATTTAAAAGAGTTATGCAGTGAAATCAGGAGAAATCATGGCATCCAAGACCCTCAGCAGTGTGAACCGTGACTCCCGTTTCGGAGGCCGCCTCAGTTTTTCTTCTCTTAGTGCCATCTGTAAACCCGGCCAGGGTCATGTGTAATTCTCTGTGATTCAGTTTGCTCAGCTATTAAATGGGAGACTATACAGTAGTTATTTCAAAGGTGTGTTGGGAAGAGTAGACAGAATAAGTAATCTGAAGTTTAGGATTTTTCCCTATATTTTTATAATTTAAAATATTGTGGGGAAATGATTAGGAATAGATCGTCTTTCATTAAGTTTGTAAAGGGCACGCACGGGGAGACTTGTTATCTGCTTACTCACGTCATTGCTTTGTTTTCTTTTTCGCTGCGCAGCCAGGCATTCGTGTTCGATTCTGTTCCTGTTCCCACTTTACGTTTTCTTCCTCAGGAGCCTCTGTCATTCTTAGGTTGGTTCTCCATCCTTTGTGTTCTCTGTCTACTAACTTCTCCCACAGCTCAGGGGTGATGGTTCCTCAGTATTCCATTTTTCATTTTACAAACATGTAAAACAGTTTTAAAATTCTTTCGTCGCGTTTCTGTGCTCAGTCACTTTTGAGATGCCTTTTCCTCTAATCTGTCAGGCTAATATTACCTTTTGCCTGGGCTGCAGTGATTTTATCATAGTCTCCATAGATTTATTTCACCACTTAGCTTGACTGAGTGAAGGGACATCTGGTAGACCTGGGTTTTGCTGGAGGTCAGGGTGTGTGGATTTTTAAGGGCTCAGCGTCCACCTGAATGATGGTCACATTCCCTCTTCAACTCTGTAAATAGAAGGAAGGTTAATAAGCGTTAGATCCAGCCCAATTCCCAGTGAGCTGGGCTACCCTTAAGCATTATTGCCTTCGATTCTGTTATTCTGATCGGAAGGAGGACATTACTGACATTGTAAGTTCCACCGTGTGCACTTACCAGCCGTGTTCTCTGCTCGGAACAGCATAGCATTCTGAAAAGACACGTGCACCCCGGTGACCACAGCAGCGCTGTTTACAACAGCCAGGACATGGAAGCAGCCTGAGCGTCCACCAACAGAGGAATGGATAAAGAAGATGTGGCACATATATACCACGGAATATTACTCGGCCATAAAAAGAAATGGAATAATGCCATCTGCAGCAACATGGATGGACCTAGAGATTCTCATACTAAGTGGAGTAAGTCAGACAGAGAAGGACAAATACCATATGACATCACTAACATGTGAAATCTAAAAAAAAAGACACAAACGAACTTCTGGTTGGCAGTTTTAACCCCTGACATCGGTCTTAATTCTGCTCACATTCACCAATTAGTTTTGCTTTGTGTTCTGATAATTGCAATACCTACGTGGTCATGCTCATAAAAAGCAGCACGTACACCTAAAATGATGCTGGCCATTTCAAAAATAAGTTATCAAATAGAGAAATGTTTATTTTGTCTGGCATGTATCCAATATTTTTGACCAAGAGGCAGCTGGAGGGAAGATGCAGTATCTTCCTTCTTTTTTTATTCAGGTGGGTCGGCTTTTTCAATTTCTTGAGCCGAATCATAGGCAAACTACTGATTTATTTTTTATGTCAGCTGCCTTGACTATATCGTACGTGTAAATTCACCCCAGATTGTGTGAGATCTGTTTCTCTAGTCATAGTTTTTGTTGTATTTGAGTCTTCATTGTTCTACAGGGTCTGTCTTAGAAACCACCTTAAACTAAAGTTGTTCTTATGTTTCAGTCTTCAAACTGGATGTTTAATAAATGTTTCAAATATTTTTTAAAAAAACTGATATACGGTCTATGATCTATAATTTTACTTTTTTGATTCTTTAAAAATGGTCATCTTTACAGTATATATTAAATTTTCTTTCCACGTTTATGACAGTTTATTAACTATATAATACATAGCTGTACATGTTTACAATTATACAACTGGGCAGTTACACAATTCTTACAACATTATTTGAACATCTTGTAATTTAATGTCTCATATTAGAGCTAATGCCCAAAGGGCCGTTAGGCTGTTGATTTCGATTTTAATACAGAAGATACTTCGTGTCTGGAATTTGGTCATGCCACACCCTCTTCAGCCTTAAAAATCTCCTGATCACTACTTCTGCAAGTGACAATATATGCATATATAACAGTAAACACCTAATGTGTTATATCGTTGTAATCCATGGACGAGCGTGGACTTTCATATTTCTGACCAGGAATGACCTGTGATAGTTTCAGACAATTTAGTAAAAGTAAGAAAAGGTCTTTGCAGCCCTCGGACTTTAGTATTCATTGAATTACTTTGCATATTTAATTTTGCTGTCTTTTGCTCAAACCTGACATTTTTCTTTTTTTTATCAAGCGACAAGACCTACCTATGCATGATATGCTTTCCACAAATGTTTATTAAGAGCATAATAAGTCCAAAGAATGTGCTAGGCCCTTCGTATAAAACGATGAACACGTCAGCTTTGGTTCCATCCTCATGACCTTACAGCCTTTATTCCAGACTTGACACTGCATTACACCCGTTCACAGTTTTTACCAGTTTTACTCACCTGTTACTCACCAAATTGTTCACCCAAATATTCCCTAAATATTTTTTCTTATATTGAGCAACTTTTCTCTTTTTTTTTTTCTTTAAGATTTTTTGATGTGGACCATTTTTAAAGTCTTTATTGAATTTGCTACAATATCGCTTCTGTTTTATGTTGTGGTTTTTTTGGCCCTGAGGCACGTGGGATCTTAGCTCCCTGACCAGGGATCGAACCCTCACTCCCTGCGTTGGAAGGCAAAATCTTAACCACTGGACGGCCGGGGAAGTCCCGTGAGCACCTTTTCTCTTAATTGAATAGATCTTTAAAAGAAGCAGTAGGAAATATCCCTGGGAACAAAATATAATTTATGTATAGTTAATATTTATTAAAGTGAATTACCAACTGTTACATAAAGAACATGCCTTTTTTTTTTTTTTTTTTTTTTTTTTTTTTGTTGTACGTGGGCCTCTCACTGTTGTGGCCTCTCCCGTTGCGGAGCACAGGCTCCAGACGCGCAGGCTCAGCCACTTTGAGGCATGTGGGATCTTCCCGGACCGGGGCACGAACCCGTGTCCCCTGCATCGGCAGGCAGACTCTCAACCACTGTGCCACCAGGGAAGCCCAGAACATGCCTTTTTAATGTACTAACGAAAATCATACTGAGAACCACTAGTGGTACAGTTACCACGCTTTCAGAGACAGTGGTCTAGAGCAAGGGTTCCGAACTGGAACCCTTCCTTCCAGGAAGGAAGCTCACTGTCATGCTCATTCTGGGAGTTGGGGGTGAAGAGGTGAGAGCTGTGGTCGAACTATTTTTCCTCAGTCCATGCCTAGTGAGCTGCTGACATCGATGGGTGAAAAGTAGTTGGATAAACCTAGTCTTGGCAGGAGGCAGTTATAATAAACAGCAGATGTTTTGTGTATTTTGTCAATATCATGGTGCATTTAGCATTATATGTACTTTCTTTCAGTGTAAGAGGTTTTTTTTTTAGCAAAAGGCTAACAGTCCAATTGAATGTTGTCATTCACAGCCATCCTAAGATGCATGTTTGATTGCTTACTGTGTGCAGAACAGTCCTTGTCAAAGACGGAATCATCTGAAATTCTATATTCGGTTGCATGAACGTGGCATGTTGAAAAGGAAAACACGCTAGAGTATATTTTGTGGCCTGAAGTAGTCACCAGTCTAGTTAAGGAGATAAAACTTCAACGTATCCTCCAAGTAAAGAAGAGTGAAGGCCTCCAAGCTTAAACTTCAGAATGAGTGAGTCTGACCGATGTGCCCCGGGCGCTCAGAGGGGATGAGGTCATCGTGCGTGATGGGTCCAGGGCTGTCCGACTCTGCCTCTGGCCCTTTGAAGCTCTGAGTCAACAGCGTTATTCCAGTTGGAGCGCATCAAAGCCGTGCCATCAGCAATGTCTGCTAATGTGTGTGCGAGAAAAAAAAACCCTTGATCAGGTTTTGGGATTTGAAGACCTAGCCTTGTTTGCACTTTTCTCAGGCCACGGCCTCATTGCTCTGCTTTCCCAGAAATCCACACCTGTGGCACGTTGTTTACATTTGGGTTTAGTGATGTGGGTGCGTGTGTGTGTACGTATTGTATATGTACAGATAAATTTCAGTATATTATCATATTTATGACAAACATGGTTAAGGACAGCAGCTGTGACTGTTGTGTTAAAGGGGTCCCCAGGTATAACCAGAGTGGGCAAAACTATTATTTTTAATGTAAGTGGTAAATACAGGTTTAGTGATCTTATGTGTGGTTTTTTAAAGAGGTTTATTTTTTTAATCTTGTTAGTTTTTTTCTTTGTTATTTATTCTTTAATTAGTTTTATTCCTTTAAAATATGCCATTTGATTATTGAGAACCAAAAAAGAGTAGATTTCTCAGAAAAACTATTTGAGAACTAGACCCCAGCGTTATAGGACAGGTACAGGCACGTAAGTTAAAAGCCTGCAGTTGACACATCTTTGGTGACACCTTTATCTTTCTGTGGACACACACGATCAGGATTCCCACGTTCACTTACAATAATACTGAAGTGTTATTGCCTAGCCTATAACTTTTTAAAAAGTAACTTTTATTTAAGCTTGTGGCTAAAGTACTTAAGCAGTATATTCTCTTTAATACATTTTCCTGGAGTGTGTCTTAACTCATTTTCACTCGAATTAAATATTTAAATGCGCTTTATATTAATCCATAAACAAACACCTAAATATATAGGTATTGAGCAAAAATGATCGAAAGTTTTAAAATAGAAGACAGTTGTAACAGATGAGTTCTCTTATGCGTGGCCCATTAAAAGAGTCAATTTCTTCATTCGCTTTTTAAAAATTATGATACCTGCACCATTTCTTACCTTCAACCAAAAGTGTAAAACAAAAAGAATGACACAGTAACTTCTTGTGTAGCCTTACTGGGTGCTTGTGATTGCTTGTTTGTTTCCATGATTTACAATCTTTACCAGGAAAATAGTTTTAAATCTAATCCGTTTTAGGCCTTTTCGTCTATGAATTGCCTAGATTTGTTCCAGTTCCTCCCGTTTGTCTCTTTTCTTCGTGCTCCTGTTTGCAAGGAATTTCTTACACACTTCCCATCCTCAGCTGATTAAAACTCTCGCGTTGGCATCTCCCTAAGAGAATTTGCAGCTGCTCCTACAGACTGAGCGGTTTATTGGAAGGAATACTGAACATTATGGCCTTTTCCGCCCCACGTTGGTTCTTTTTGCACCGTACTCCCGACACAAAAAAGCTTCTGCCTGTGAAGCGTTATTCTGTTGACCTACAGGATTTTCCTCCACGTTGACTTTTAGTATTTTGAATCACTCAGCATTCAGTGTTTTCTATGATCTTTTCCCCTTTACTGTTTCCTTTGTCCAGTTTCTTCAAAGAAACTTTGCAACCATTTTATAAAGCATAGCTTTTGTTGTCATATAACTACAGCAAGACAGAATATACAAATCAATGGCATTAAAATTGGGCTAGACTTTGGAATACTGTGTGAACATGGACGGGTGAGGAAGTCATTTAGTTCCCCATAAGAAGTGGTTCTGTATTAAGGATTTCTTAATCTTCATGGTGTTTACCTATCAGCGGCATCGGGACTGAGCATTCTTTTGAAGCACTCATTCCATATTTCTCTTTTAAAAAAATAAGTTTGTAATAAGCCTTGTGGAAACAACTTTGTAATATCTATTTATAGGTGAAGAGAATAAAAGCCATTTAAATACGGCAGGGATAACATCTCCTTCAAGAAGATTATGGGGAAGAGTGAGTTTCACAGAGACAGCGTACTGGAGAGGAAAGTTCTTAGAAGCAGGAGATGATTATGTGTTGTGCTCATCTTTCTACTCCATATTTAAGACAGAAACATTTCTTTAAGTTCACTTCAGCCTTGTGGCTTTGTAACACTATGAAATTTGTCTGAAACACTAAACTTTTGTCCTAATGAAATTCCTTTGGGTGAGATAAATGGGGAGAGGAAAAAGAAAATCTTATTAAGGTAAAATGAGAGAGAGAGAAAAAAAGACTCTTTAAAGTGTAATAAATGGGTAGAAGAAAGTGAAGGGAAGAAGAAATAGGAGGACGCCTGAACTGGGGAAGTAAGTCAATCATTTTTGCTTAGTAGACTCTCCTGGTTTGGCTCTGACTCCAGTCCTTTTGGTATCCTCTTAATGGATAACAGGATCACAAAACTATAAAACTGTTAAGACAAACAGTCTGACTATTGTATAGTTGCATTTAAGGCATATTGTTAGGTGAATATGAATTTATTAATCCAACAGATATATATTGTGTGCTTCTGTGGACAATGTATTACTCTGGTTGCTGGGAATGTAGCAATAAACAGTCCAGACAGGATGCCAGCTTTCAAGGGACCCTCCACCTTCTGGTAGGGAGAGAAGGGCAGTGAAGCAAATGCATGTTGCATAAGATGATTTCAGATAAGTACTGAGGAGAAACCTGAAAGCAGCGTGAGGAAGAACCCGTTGTAAATAGCGTGAAGAACTCCTATTCACGACAACTACACAACTACCGCCTTTCAGTTCGTGTGTGAGACCTTTGTGAAGATAATTGAAATTGTACTGAAATAGTAGCTGGAGAACTGTTTTTGCTGTGCAGGTGGATTAAGTGAGACAGTGTCTCTCTTCTGGCGATGGGAGCCAGCCAAGCTTTAGAACACTTTGACAGCTGACAGTTGTGAGGGCTATATGCAGTGGTTGCTTTCTCCGCTGTTTTCATTCCCCACCCTTGGCCTTGGCTTTGGGATGTTGTCACAAATCTGACGTTGGCATTTCCTAGCTGACAGGAGCACTCATCAACAGTTTTATACTTGTTCCTTCCATTTTCAGTAGCTGTCTTCGGAGTTGTTCAAATCGTCTTAAAAAGAAAGGAATACATAAACTGTAAATAAATGAAGAGAGAAATACCATGCTTGCTGGTGGGCGAATTTAACATTACAGTTATGTAAAGTATCCTCCCATAATTCTATAAATTCAGCATAATTTCAATGAAATACTTGTAGAATTTCATGGAACTTGATTAGCTAATTTGAAAACTGACGTAAAAATGTAAAGGGCCACGAGTAAGTAACCAAGGCATGAAAGCGTATTATAAAGACGTAATCACCATATGGTGTTTTTTTGTATAAGAATAGGCACAGGGCTTCCCTGGTGGCGCAGTGGTTGAGAGTCCGCTTGCGATGGGGGGGACGCGGGTTCGTGCCCGGTCCGGGAAGATCCCACATGGCACGGAGTGGCTGGGCCCGTGAGCCATGGCCGCTGGGCCTGCGCGTCCGGAGCCTGTGCTCCGCAACGGGAGAGGCCACAACGGTGAGAGGCCCGCGTACCGCAAAAAAAAAAAAAAAAAGAATAGGCACATAGTACATACAATGAAAAAGAACCAAAAAAACAGAAATTGATTTATATACATACAGCAATTTGATTTGCGAGACAGAGAATACAGAAATGTTTAGAATATTGGCCATCCATAAGGGAAAATAAATGAAATTAAACATGATTCATACCATACACAAAAACCTTTTTTAAGAAACATTCAGGGGTGAAATGTAAAAGAATATCCCTTTGACCTTATAAGATATAGTTCCTTAAATAAGACGTGAAACACTCAAAATTGACTACTAATATTAAACTTTAGTGTATACGTGTGTGAAAAAACCATACCAACGTTTTAAAAAAAATCAGAAACAGCTTCCCTGTTAATTGTGTTCACTTAAAAACTCACTCTGATAAAACCAGACATGAATAGGCATATTTGGCGAAATGTGTTTACTTCCTAAGTTTGTTCCTTAAGGAGGTATGGGATTATCAGTATTGATTTTGATATAGAAGATTTGTTTCACTTATAGGTATGTCCAAGTAGTACACGAATATGCTGTTACTCGCAGGTGGCAAAACTCTGGTCACAGAACAGGAAGAGCAAGGTTGCTGTCTGATCAAACTGAGTAATCCATACTGAAGACAGTTGCAGACACAACAGTAACCAGTATGTATTGAGCACTAAGCGTGTCCTAGGCCACGTTTTATTTTAAAATCATCTCAATCATATTAAATTGGCCATGTAGTGTCATAAACAAAGTTAAAGTAAAAAATAAGGAGATTTGGAGGCTAACTGGCTGGTGAGATGGTGATTCCGTTTATAGAAATTAGAAAAAAAAACAAGTAGAAGAGGATCTAGACCTTATACATAAGTTTGGAGCAGGATATATTGATTTACAGGACTAGTCAGACACCTGGGGATGTGATTGTGACTTGGGAGAGAGTTCTGAGCTACTGCTCTAGATTCAAAGAGCATATGCTTGTGGAAGATACGGACTTCAGTCCAAGGAGTAAGGTGGCCAAGGGTTTGAGAACATAGAATACTGAGGACAGATTCTTGCAGAAGAAGGAACTCTGGGTAGGAGAGGATGCAGTTCTGCAGCATCTAAGATATCTAAAGTAGGAAAGGAAGTAGAAAGTGGTACCAGATAGCACGATACAATGAAGCAGTTAGAAGAGCAGTCGGTAACTGTCATATCGTCCCATTGGTGGACGGTAGCAAACTATTATAAAATCAGCCTCTGAAAATGTATGAAAAAATAGTAGGCTTCTGATTTTGGAGAGTTATTTTTATATATCCGTTTTTTCCTTGGGTGATTTTTGTTCATTGTAAAACATTATTAAATGAATTCTTTAACAGATGCACTTACGTTTTCAAAGCTGGTGACAGATAATCCTTAAATAGCAGTGTTTCCACAGGAATCATTTTGAGAAAAAAATTGTTTTTGTAGTAATAAAATTTTATTTGACTTTAAAATGACCTACGAAAGAATTAAGTTCCCAGCTCAAGAATTAGTTTTACGTTAGCTAAGGATATTCCGTCTGAACTTTCAAAATGCTCCTTTTGCTTTTTAATGACAGGTACGGCTGGTAGTTGCATGACATTCATAGTATTTAATATCCTGCCTTTATTGCCACAAAATACTTCTTCATGCAATTTCTTCACATGACATTACTTTGTCAGCGGATCCCATGATTTGGTCTTTTGGGCTTGAATTTAACTTTCACATTTTTCTTTGACACTTGCATAGATTCTTAGCACTGCATCAGTTCTTTCATATTGGGGGTTTATGGTTTTGATGTTAAGGACTCTGCTTAAAATATTAAAACTAGCTATAATCACATGCTTGTGAACAGCAAGAGAGACATCTCACTTAAAACAGGAACCCCCTGAGGTTATAGTGAGCATTTGTCAATTCTCTAAGCCTTCTCTAGGTGATTTACTGCTTTTCTTAAGGTCAGAGCCGGCTGTGGGACGCTTGGTGGCTAGGTTCGCTTGAACTGATGGGCACGTACACTTGGCCTTGGCCGTGATGTCCACGTAGCGCTTCTGCCAACTTCCACCTGGACCTTCACCAGCCACCACTGTCTCCTGAAGCAAACGGAGACCTTAAGTGACTACGGAGACTTAGGATATGCCTTTCAAAGTCACTTAGTTCAAGAGGTAGAAAGGTCACCTAGCATCGTTGCTTAGCGCTTTGTGCTTCAAGTAAGTGACACCCGAGTGTGGAGCAGTGAGCCCGGGCCCACCAGGCTGCAGCAGCCCGGCTCCTGTCTTACGCCCTGGACTCGGTGGACGGTCAATGAATATTTGTTGACCGCAACATGTAGGCATAGCTCTGAAGTCTAATTCTACTTAGAGTATGTTCTGTCCATGATTTACTAAACATGTCAGCTTCATACGCATGCTAAGGTATTTTATTCTTGACTAAAACATGAAATTTGGGGGTGAAGACATTTTTAAAATTATAATTGAACTTCTTTTTAGGAGTTTTATTATATTGGACTGTTTATACCCTACCGCGTGCTAGACTTCTTTTGAAGTAGGAGAATATGAAAGATACGAAGGAGATCACAGTTACTGAAGTCTCTTCTCCCCCTCACTTACACTCGACAGGGACAAGTAGAGAATGGTGATGATTCCGGAGCCTTACATGAGCCTCAATCCAATGCTGATTGAATTTGTACTTGCTGTGCACTGTTTGCCCATACATTTTCTGTACCGTGCTCACTAAAGAAAGAACCTACCTCCTGTACATTTGTCAAGAAAAAACTGTTTTAGTTAATATTATTGAGCAAAATATTCAACTACCTACTGAGGACTTAAATATATACAGTACTGTTGTGTTTTTAAACTTTCTCTAATCTCCCTTATGAAATAGAAAGTCTGGTGAAAGATTTTAATTGCATTATAACACTTCTTTAAGAAGCAAAAAATAACAGCATATGCAATCTTTGTGATAACTGCTTTTCAGCCTGACTGAACGGACTTTTGGGTTGTTAAAACCAAAAGTAGATGAAAATTTCTAATGCTGTCTTAAGTATCTTCTGAAAATGAATCACTATCAATTCGGTCCCCAAAGAACTAGGATTGAATTAGATCTGCTTCATGCTATCTGACCCCCTGCATGGCTCAGGAGAACCACAGCCCATTTCAAAGTACGTGAACTCCTGTTACTACCCGCCCTAAGGGTACAGTTACAGCTGCCCCAGAAGAAGGCAGCTTTGTTATCAATCCATGCCTGCAGGTGGGAGCATCTTCCCTGGGGGCAGGGGGGGCACGGGGGGCACATTGATAAATACCATTTTTTTATTCTCTGCGCTTATGATGTGTTGTTAGAAGTTAGAAGTGTTCTCCTTGGTGGAGCAGTGATACCAGAGTTTCCCTAACAGTATTTCTTCCTGGTTCAGTCTAGAAAGGTTGTATCTTTCTAAGGATTTGTCCATTTCTTCCAGGTTGTCCATTTTGGTGTATAGTTGCTTGTAGTAGTCTCTTATGATCCTTTGTATTTCTGTGGTGTCAGCTGTAACTTCTCCATTTTCATTTCTAATTTGATTGATTTGAGTCCTCTCCTTTTTTTCTTGGTGGGTCTGGCTAAAAGTTTATCAATTTTGTTTATCTTCTCAGAGAACCAGCTTTGGGTTTCATTGATCTTTGCTATTGTTTTCTTTGTATCTATGTCATTTATTTCTGCTCTGATCTTTATGATTTCTTTCCTTCTACTGACTCCCTAACAGGATTGCTGTAGGACAGTTCACATGAGTGCCCGACAGTTACTTGTCCACAATTAGTGCTCAAACGTTGGTAATTGCTCTGTCCTTTGCACTTATAAACTATTATAGTAAACAATCCTTCTTGTTAAAAAACGATCTTATATTCTTTTATGTATACATTTCTTTTACATACATGTGTTCTTTTCCCAATTCTTTTCCATTAGAAGTTATTATAAGATATTGAGTAGAGCTCCCTGTGCTATATAGTGGAACCTTGTTTATCTATTTTATACATAGTAGTGTGTGTGTGTTCCTCCCAAACTCCTGATTATCTCCCCCACTCCTTCACTATCCCCTCTGGTAACCATAATGTGTTTTCTATGTCTGTGAGTCTATTTCTGTTTTTTGTATACATTTCTTGATAGCAAATCTTTAAAATTTCTCCAGAAAAGAGAATATTTGAAGAATATCACTGAAAAGTGAATGTAAAGAATTCTTAGATTGTTCTAAATTACACATTTTAGATGCATTTTTCCAGGAAATATTTTAAACACTTTTATACAGTTGCACTGGAGGTCTGAAATATTGTCATTATTTTTATGTAAAAGACATGCTACACCTACTATATGTGTATGTGTATATATGTATATATGTGTGTGTATGTATGTATATACATACGTATATATTTTATTTACTCAAAACTCAAGTTAGTCTTTCAGAATAATATTCTTTTTTAATCCCTGATTGCTAAGTTGTTTACTTTTTTGCGCTGATGCTGTTTTACCAAAATGGTTCTGTGTTCGTTTTGCTTTATAATGGACAAGTTATTTTTGAGCAAAGCCTTCTTAGCCTTGATTTCATAGCTAAAAGGTGCATGGATAGTTTCTAGGGGCTGGATGGATACTCTGAAATTATATGCTATTTTGTGAAAATTATGAGATTCTGTATTTAGATATGTAATTTTCTGGCTTGAACATTCGTATCTTTCATCAGATTCTCAAGACTTTCTCAAGCCACGGTTTAAAAGGATCAAAAAATATCTCTTGTTATACTTGGTTCATCAGTTCAACATTCTTGAGGAATCCTAGTTTTATAATTGGAGCAATTATAAAGGAACAGAGGATTATAGGCATTATTTAGCAAATTATATCAAGGCTTGTTTTCTGTCTCAACAACTTCCTACATTATTATATTCTCTATAGACCAGCCTATATCATGCTCTTCGCCATAATGGTGCTATTGTATTATCCCACCATCCCATAATGCTCACAATCAGTTCTTAACATTACCTTTTATACCTCTCATCTGGCGCAGAAAAATAAAAGCATAAAGCTAACTAAAACACGTTTTGATCTTGGAATCGTGTAAGAAAGGGAATTGTGAAGTGAAAATCTCAACTTTGTCCGTGTTGCGTATATACGTGTTTCTAAGGTCTGACCAAGAGAGAATGGGGATTTTATTTTTTAAAATAGGTACTTGACTTTTGATCTCAGAAAGGGAAAAAGAGTTTCTTCCCTGAATATGATGCTCTATGGATGAAATCTTACAGTTGCTTGAAGGTTTCTTTTAGAGATCTCAGAGATACAGTGAAGTAATTCCAAATATGAATGGAGTATAACTCAATTCCATAGAAACAGCTTTGATGGCGTGGCAGTAGATTGCTGGCGTCTTTGCATACAATGTGAGGGATTTTGGTTGATTCTTCTAAAGGCCAGAGATCTTCAGAGAGCAGCAATATGCCAGGAGTCTACCCACATGCCATCCTTTTTATCTGCTGAACTTCCTTTGTCAATGTGTTTGCAGCTGCAACATGGGCCTTTCCTGTCAACACATATTTATTGTCTGTTTTGGGTGAGGTGTTATGTTATTTTGGTGGGAGGATACCTTAGGAAAAAAACAAACAATGAAAACAAAGCAAAACAAAAACCTAAGCAAAATCCATGATCTTTTGGAGTCTGTTAATGAAATGACGCACAGGTACTTTAAAAATTGAATAATCAAGTAAGTAAATGATTATATATGTGAGAGAGCACTCACTGTGAAAGGTGAGCAGTTTTTAGTATAGCTTCATTTTTCTATAGTTTTTAACCCTAATTAAAGGAAAACATACACTTAAGAATTCGTCACACAGATGTTCAGGGTGAAAGATTTCCTGATTTAGACACAAAAGACCTGGATTGAAAGTTAATACTGTCATTTATTTATTTTTATTTTTTGACTTAAATTTTATTTTATTTTTGGGTCCATAGTAAACTACTGAGACCATTTCCCTGAGTGGAAAATTAAGAGAATTAAGAGCTAAACTTTTAAAACCAGTTTGAGCACTATCTTTTTTTTTTTAACATCTTTATTGGAGTATAATTGCTTTACAATGGTGTGTTAGTTTCTGCTGTATAACAAAGTGAATCAGCTATACGTATACATATACCCCCATATCCTCTCCCTCTTGCGTCTCCCTCCCTCCCTCCCTATCCCACCCCTCTAGGTGGTCACAAAGCACCGAGCTGGTCTCCCTGTGCTATGCGGCTGCTTCCCACTAGCTATCTATTTTACGTTTGGTAGTGTATATATGTCCATGCCACTCTCTCACTTCGTCCCAGCTTACTCTTCCCCCTCCCCGTGTCCTCAAGTCCGTTCTCTAGTAAGTCTGCATCTTTATTCCCATCTTGCCCCTAGGTTCTTCATGACCATTTTTTTTCTTTTTTAGATTCCATATATACGTGTTAGCATATGGTATTTGTTTTTCTCTTTCTGACTTACTTCACTCTGTATGACAGATTCTATCTTCATCCACCTCACTACAAATAACTCAACGTCATTTCTTTTTATGGCTGAGTAATATTCCATTGTATGTATGTGCCACATCTTCTTTATCCATTCATCGGTCAATGGACTAAAGTACCTTTTAAATGACCTTTTATCTCCTCCCAATTAATAAGGAATTTGTCATTTGTTAAGGAGTACCAAACTCTGGAAGCTGTGTATAGTTAGAGGTAGAATTAATGTCAAACTTATTGGTCCAAGCACTGGAATGGAGCCAGAATCCAGCAAGTCAGCAATAATTGGTAAAAATGTCTCCCGATCCCTTGGTAGTATTAGAAAGACCTCACAAATAACTCGTTAAAAAGTGGTTAAACAGGGCTCCCCTGATGGCGCAGTGGTTGGGAATCCGCCTGCCGATGCAGGGGTGACGCGGGTTCATGCCCTGGTCCGGGAGGATCCCGCATGCCGCGGAGCGGCTGGGCCCGTGAGCCATGGCCGCTGAGCCTGCGCGTCCGGAGCCTGTGCTCCGCAACGGGAGAGGCCACAGCAGTGAGAGGCCCGCGTACCGCAAAAAAAAAAAAGTGGTTAAACAGAGAAAGTTATTAGGATTGTGATTTTTGCTGTTTTGTTGTTTTAACTTACCTTGAAATAAAGTACTGTGAAAGCAATAGATATTACCAAGTTTATGAAAACAGAAAGTTCTACTCGGTGTACTGAGTTGACTGAAGATGCTAAGAGGAAAACATACACTTAAGAATTCATCACACAGATGTTCAGGGTGAAAGATTTCCCGATTTAAACACAAAAGACCTGGACTGAAGGTTAATGCTGTCATTTGTCATTAGGGTAACCATGTGCCCGGGTTGTCTGGGGACCGTCCTGGTTTACATCTGTGGTCCTGACACAGTTAATGATACTACCCTCTTTCAGGCTTAAAAATGTGTTGGTTTGGACAAGAAATTGTATGGCCAACTTACTGTGACGACCACCTCTATTTTTACGCTAATAAAGTTTGCGTAATACATTTGGTCTTTCAGGCTGTTGAGGTAGCCGGGAGAAACCTGTGTATAAGAAAACATTTTGTAATCTGAACATCATTTATAAGAACTAGAAAGAGGTATATAAATATTAGTGTATTCATTTGGGCAGAAAGACTACAGTGACTTGTACACAGAGAGTGGTTTTATTTTAGTCGGTCATTCTCGAACAAATTTGGTATTACTCTTGTTTAAGTGGCTGTATAATGCCCTAGTTTCCCAGAATATGTTATGTTGAAATCGAGGCAAAACCAGACAACGAAGAGTATTGAAACCTAGATTTTACTTGTGAAGAGGATAAGGGGTAGATTCAAGGTCCCTTTATCAGTAGGAAGGAGAAACTTAATTCTGCCTAAATCCGAGAAGCCATTAACTACGCATCGTGTGGACCACAGAACCTTGGCAAGCAAACATCAGCTCACCCTTTGGAACTTTTAAAAATACAGTTTCTGGGACAAGATACTAGGGGATAGTTATTACTACTTCACAGGGTTGTTAAAAATATTAAAGAGATAACGTGTACGGAAACATCGGGTCCGTAACCTGTAATTTTGAGCAGCTGCTTAATAAACACTAGTTGAGTAAACGCGCAAGATCTGGGAAGGATGAAGCGTCAAGGGAATAGATCCTACAAAATAATGCTCTTTCTTTAATTTTTTTCTATGCCAGCCAAGACCTCTCCCTTATAGATTGTTACGAATGACCATGAATACGAGTTCACTTGACTGACTCAGATAACACTTATTACGAACTTTGTGTGTCTTCTCAATCATTCAAACTATTTTTACTTCCAAAATCTGAAACTGAAGATTCTGAACCCCCTAGATTAGGATTTGAGGTCATCAAAAGACTCAATTTTACTATCTCCATCTACTGGCAGGGAGGAACTATCCCCAAGCATCTGGACTGGCATAGAAAAGAGGAGAGAGAACATTTGAAAGGTAAGCGGAACATATATTTTATTTACTCTCCATTTTAAACGTTTCTTATACACTCTTGACATCATCTCACGTGATTAAGGTTTACACAATGAACCCTGCTAAAGCAGAGAATTTCTTTAGGTGGGATCACATTGTTACCTGATTCTTCGACGTGAGCAAGTGTAGACTTGACTGTTTTCCTTTCATAGTGGGAGTCCTCACATCCTTGTGCTTCTGAACGTCTGGCCAGTTGTGCCGGTGCTTCAGGGCTGTTTTCATATTCCTAATGATCTGCAGACTGCAGCGTGCTTACTGAAACATCTCTGTTCTCAATCTTGTATTCTCTGATGTGTTCAAGGTAACGCCCCCTGGCGTATTGCTTTGGCTGTTACGTTGCAGAGAGAGTAGCAGGATGTCTCTCAAGGTGTAATTGATTATTCTGGTGCTTCTTAGAGCTCTTTTTCATCCTTCATTGATACTTAACTTTCTTTGGCAGAACTTACTGAATAAAAAAGGTTCTTGTTAATTCCTGAGTAAAAGTCTTAACACATTTTTTAATATCAGGGGCTTTTTCTTGGTATGTCGCTTCCCCATCATAAATCTTTTGTTCCGGATGACTTTTAACAGGATCACAACATTGCAATCAAATTTGAAAGTATGACGGCTGCTATAAAATAAATATTTTGACGGTTTGTGTGGCTGTGCAGGAATACATCTCTGTAAATTTAAATCATGTGTTTTAAGCGATTAGTGTAGTTGTCCTTGAGGCTTCTGTTATGAATATCTTTCTTTAAAAAGCCTGATCTCTACTGGAAAATAAGAGTGATAGATAGCCACATGTCAAGGTAATTAGTATTACTATAGTTGCTGTAATTAAATTAAGTACAATTTGTACTTTTTCTCCCGCTTCCCCTCACTCCCTGGGCATGTGTTTCCATAACTTTGTTCCATTTCTTTGGACAATGTTCGATTTCTTTCAGAAGAGGGATGGATGGATTTATAGGAAACATGGGTGGAGAGTTTTCAGCATCAAAATCAGATTTCACGGGCAAGAATTTTCAAGGAAATGCTCTGTTGAGACAGGTCTGTTCCCTTGCTGGGAGGTCACGAATGCAGCTGGTCCATTTGCTGGCTGGAGATTACACTCACGTAAACAGTGCAGACACCACGCAGAAGGATTCTTAATCTTCTTGTGGCATCTGACACCGTCCAGTCTGACAGACGTATCCTCAGAATCTTCCCTGAGATCAGAAGCTAGGGGAGTAGGTATTTTTGAATAATGTTGAAGAAACCAGTGATAAGGAGTGTCAGAGAATCATCCCTCCTCACAAACGAAACTTCCAGTGGACTCTGTAAAGTTCAGTTCAGTTCCTGCTTTGAAATTGTGTTCAAAATTCAAAATATGTATCTCCGTGACTCTGTCCCATCCTGTGTTTCAGCTCCTCTTTTTCGACCGCTCGTCTCTGGATCTTTGGTTTGATTTTAAAACTATTGTCATAAAACTAGCTGTTGCTGAAGAACTCTGCTAACGGTTATATTCAGGCCAATTATTCGACATCTTCATGTTTGTGCTTATTTTCTCCCTTATAATAGCCCAACTAGATGATAAAATAACATACGCTGAGATGAAATAGCTTGGCATGATTTGGTATCTCCTGGTCATTATAAAAAAATGCCTTTGCTTTGAGAAATAAAATTTAAGTAATCTATTTCCCCACCAAAATTATGTGTTTTATCGGTATTATTCATTTGCGACTTCCACTTCTTTTAAAAGTCTCACCGTTGTGTTTTATACACATTCTAACATCACTTTACGATTGAGGACGGTTGTTGGTTTTGGAGGGTGGGGTAGGGAGGTGATGTTTTCTAGCAGGGCAGAATGGTTCGAATATTCATGAGCGTAAGTCTGCTTGAACGTGGCCTGTGAAGGGCAATCACGTCCAGTGTAACTGCTCTTCTCTTATTCCTGCTCTCTTGATGTGGAATTACCACTGAAACCAAAGATCCTGCTGTAGATGTAACTTGTAAATCTCATACGTTGCTTACGGAAAGAGATGCAAACCCAAACGCTCTCCATTATTGAGAGTGTTTAATTAATAACATTTAAAACAGAAGATGGGAGGACACGATTTGCCTAGAAGTGACCAAATTTATTACTTTTCCTATCTTTGGATGTTACTCATAAGAAACTCATAGGCTCAATGCCTATAAATTATATGCATTCATCTTTAATGATAAATATAACTAGAAGCAGAAAAGTCTCATTCGTCAACACTGATGATGGTTGAATATATTAAGGCTGAAACAGGTTCCTATTTTATTGTTTCTTAGAAATCATTTATTTTGCCTAATTCAGAGTTTAACATAAGAGAGAATTTTAAACATACTTTAAAAATTCACTTAAGTCATATACAAATGGCCTTATTTAATGAGTAAGTTTGTACTGATTACTGTTTCATGATTATTTTCCTTGATGCATTTTTTTTTTCCCCGGTACGCGGGCCTCTCACTGCTGTGGCCTCTCCCGTTGCGGAGCACAGGCTCCGGACGTGCAGGCTCAGCGGCCATGGCTCACGGGCCCAGCCGCTGCGTGGATGTGGGATCTTCCCGGACCGGGGCACGAACCCGTGTCCCCTGCATCGGCAGGCGGACTCTTAACCACTGCGCCACCAGGGAAGCCCTCCTTGATGCATTTTAAACATCTTCCCATCAAAATGTCACTACACTAGACATTGTGTGTTCACAAAGAAATAGGTCACTGCTTTCCACATTTGAAATTGCTGGTAAATTCCATCTGAATGGTGTAAATTATACATCCAGTGCAGGTACGATACACTGACAGATCCTGAGTCTCCAAATGGATTAGGTTCTTTATTGGACATATCTTTTCTTAAATAAGCATATTTGTTTGTCTAGAGGTTAAGTAATATGAATTTGCGCTTAATCATGTGTCGTAATATTTCACGTAAATACATTTCGCTGCTTAAAATATCTCAGAGCTCCTGGTATTTAATGTAAACTTTCTACACTGAATAATAGTTTAATTCAACAGGAGGGTCAATTAAACATTGCAAAAATGAAATCAATAGTGAACCTTTAAAGCGGACGTTTCTTCTATTCGTCATTTGTCTCTGTTCTGTGTTCTGGTTTTAGCCGCCTTGTGGTATGTAACACAGCGCACAATTTAATGCAGAGTGAAAACTAACAGCATTGCTCACACGTGTGTGTGTGTGATGTGTGTGTGATGTGTGTGTATACAGTCATATTCGTTACTAATTGGTGTGCAGTAAAGGCTTTAAGGACATTCTGTGTTTATATTCCTGGCGATTTGTCCTGCAGCGTTAAGAGGTAAGAAGATTATTGCCAGTGTGTCTCCCATAATTGAGCCTTCACTGAAAATGTTATGTCATACCCCATTGTATAAAGCCCAAATAGGTTATTTTTACCACTACCTTAAGGCTAAAATGCCATGCTGTCAAATCATTACCATTTCTATATCTCGTGCCTCAACAGCAGAAGAACTTTATAGATCTTACTTGCCGTGTCCTTTGTAACATTAATCCAGATATTTTCAAGCATGAACAGGGAACACCAGTAATAATCACGCCAGGATAATGGGCCTGAACCACGGCCCATTTTGATTTTGGTCGCATGCGTAAAAATCTTAACTCTAACTCGAATAGTAGTAAAAGTGATTTGTTTAGTCATGTACCCGAGAAGCCCAGAGGTGGGCTGAATTTACTGTGTGGTTTGAGCTGGGATCTGGCTCCTCTTTGCTGTACTGCTGTGTGTCTCTCTACTTCTGTGCATTGACTTTTCCATCAGACTGGATTCTAATATGACAGCTTATTGGCTACAGCAGCTCTGGACCTTACTTCTGTGCCCAACATGGTCTAATCCCCAACTGTTGAGGGGGAAAAAAAAAAAAAGCCATTGGATTCACTCTGGCCCCTTAGAGCCATCCATGCAATGAGGGAAATGGACTCGTGTTGATTTTCCAGGCATATTTCTGGGTAGAGTCAACCAGGGCTGCTTCACAGTGCTGGTGGGCAGGGGGAGGGATGCTATGCGGATGCTCGTCTATAAACTTTCCCTCATTGCATTTGGAAGATTTGCTATGAACTTCTGAACATGGGCGCTCATTTCTTACCATTGCTCATAGGTAGGTAGGAGGCTTATGGCTGAATTCTTTTACTTCTTTTTAGATACGAAAGAATTCAAACCTCTTTTTAAAGATAGTGCCAAGTCAAAGAAATGGCATAATTTCTACAAAGTTATCCTCTTTCCTCCTTCTGCGATCAGCCTGTAGAAGGGAATCAGAAATTTGCATCACTGCCGAAAAATTACTGCTTCTGGCGTCATCAGTTTTTGATCTTTGTGAAATTGGATTCCGTATACATATTGACCAACTTTGCATTATCTTCCATATCAATCTTCTATTTACTAACATCAGAAAAACTGGATACCTGATAATAAATTTTCTTTCTCACTGTGTTTGAATTAGGCCGAATATGATGGACCAAGTTTCTCCTTCACGTACATACTGATTTGTAATTATCAAGGTGGTTAGTTTATACGAGCATCGTTTCATATGAACTTTAAAACAGTCTCTGATTATCTCTAGTTTATAAAAAAAATAAACCCTGATATCAAGTGTCTTGCCTAAAAGAACAGATTTTTAAAAATTAATTCATTACTCTATTTTTGGCTGCATGGGGTCTTCGGTGTGGCTCGCGGGCTCTAGAGCGCAGGCTCAGTAGTTGTGGCACACAGGCTTAGTTGCTCCGCGGCACGTGGGATCTTCCCGGACCAGGGCTCGAAACCGTGTCCGCTGCATTGGCAGGCGGATTCTTAACCACTGCGCCACCAGGGAAGCCCCAAAATAACAGATTCTTATTGTCAACTGATTCATAGTTCAGAGTTAAGATAAAATAATGACAGTAATTGTGGCATTCTCAGTGTGGTAAAATTATAAAACACGTTTTATTTTAAAATGAGTGAGTATGTTAAGAAAATGGCAAATCTCAGTGATGAGTAATCTGTCACCTTCAGCTGAAATATATATGTAGGTTATAATAGATGAACTTGGAGTAAATATGAATTAAGGGACTTTAATTGGGGAGGAATGTACATTGTAAAAGCTTCTTATTCTCATATGTATTGTCTCTGGAAACTTATGAATGAAGGATGGAGCGTTGAAACTGTTTTATTGCCAAGTTCCAAGATATCAAGTGTCTTTATACTAACAATATGTACTATGTGGTGCCATGTGCCAGGCACGGAGCTAGATACTGGTTACAGACTCCAAAATCAGTTCTGCCTAGAAGATTTTCTACCTCACTAGAAGTTCAGAGCGTGGCAGAAAAGAAAGAAACGTCAGCCTACACGTGATGATTAAAGTATGCCGTCCTACCTAGAGAACAGACTTGTGGTTGCCAAGGGAGAGGGGGTGGGAGAGGGATGGATTGGGAGTTTGGGATTAGCAGATGAAAACTGTTATATAGGAAGGATAAACCACAAGGTCCTACTGTATAGCACAGGGAACTCTATCCAATCTCCTGGAGTTAAACCATAATGGAAAAGAATATAAGAAAGAATGTATATATCTGTATAACTGAATCACTTTGCTGCACAGCAGAAATTAACACAACGTTGCAAATCAACTATACTTCAATAAAATAAAATTTTAAAAATGCAGCCCTAAAGGAATGTACAAAGGGAATTGAGGATTACATACCATAAAAGGTGACATCTGAAGTGGGTTTTGATAATTGAATGTGTATTTACTAGAATACCTAGTCTAGGAATGATACTAAATGACAGTCCTAGAAGTTGTCACATTAAGAGGACAAGGCTTTGTCTTGTTCTGATGTCCCAAGCCCTTGGTACAGTGCATGAAACATAATAGGTTCTCAATACATGATTTTTGACTGTCATTCCCTTGAGGCATAAAATGATTATCTCCTAGAATAAATTCAAGAACTTCAGTTGGGCATATTTTAAATAATTGCATTTGTTTTTATGGCTTACTTAATATAGCAATCTTTTATTTTCCCTTAGTGAACATTTTTTTCGCAATTTGTGAACAGTTTGAGGTAGACGACACTAACTTTTTTTGATTGTCTGTTTTATTTTGCTGTTGTTTTAAAGTATGGGAAACAGTAGATGGAGCCAATAAGAAAACAAAAACTTGAGCCTCAGTTTTTTTGTGTTATTGTATTAAGTATTATTGTACTTTTGTACAATAGTCAGAATTTAAAATATTAAGCATGAAAACAAGGTACTTCTATATAGTTTGGAATTTATGGAGGGAGATTTGTTTGCGCTGTGGAGTTCAAGTATACGTTCTCTCTACAGAATCAAGTAAGATTAGGTGAGATTACTCTGGATTTTCTAGGCAAAAAGTGCCAATTTATGGAGCCAGCGAAAGTAGCAACAAACACATATATATATGTTTGTATGTGTGCATGTATATATATGTTAAATGATTTTAACTAACTTTTGTTAAAAGTGAAATTTGCTAATTAAGAGTTAATGAGATTGAAAATGGAAATAACCATATAAAAAACTAGCAAGATTAAGATAAAGAAAGATCATCACAGGCAAAAAAAATAGTGAGCAGACCAAAGCACAAATAAGACCAGTGCGTATGTGTATGCATCAAGGAAGGATTTGGAAATAGGTGTACCTGACTATTACAGAAATACCTTTTCTAACGCAATTTGAAGATAACATATATTTGGAAGTAAACGCATCAAAAATCTCACAAGACACCTGTGAAATCTACCAGTTTATGGGGACACATCCCTACGCCCTCCCTATGTGAACAGGAACCAGAATTCTTCAGAACTTAAAGCTAAACCAAAACTGGAGGCCTTTCTTTTTACCTCATTCTTAATCCTCCAGGTCTTTTCTGCTATTGCCAACTTAAAGCATTAGCATGGAGAAGGACAGATGGTTTCTCTTTCTTTAGGAATTATATCTTGTCCACAGACTTTTTTTTTTTTAATGTTTATTTATGTATTTATTTTGGTGCTCCGGGTCTTGGTTGCGGCATGCATGTGGGATCTGGTTCCCTGGCCAGGGATGGAACCTAGGCCCCCTGCATTGGGAGCGTGGAGTCTTGCCCACTGGTCCACCAGGGAACTCCCTACAGAACTTCTTTTTTGATGTTATCTTTTTAAATAATACAGATTTTCAAGCATTAAATTTTTTTTTTTTTTTTTGCTTTTCATGATTCTCTTACTCATTCCCTCTTTCGTTCTTAATAAATATACTTTTTTTTTTCCGTACGTGGGCCTCTCACTGCTGTGGCCTCTCCCGTTGCGGAGCACAGGCTCCGGATGCGCAGGCCCAGCGGCCATGGCTCACGGGCCCAGCCGCTCTGCGACATGTGGGATCTTCCCGGACCGGGGTACGAACCCGTGTCCCCTGCATCGGCAGGCGGACTCCCAACAACTGCGCCAC
The DNA here is from genome assembly GCF_003031525.2 of Neophocaena asiaeorientalis asiaeorientalis. Taxonomy (NCBI): domain Eukaryota; kingdom Metazoa; phylum Chordata; class Mammalia; order Artiodactyla; family Phocoenidae; genus Neophocaena; species Neophocaena asiaeorientalis. The sequence continues at coordinate 3,653,422 of NW_020173335.1, forward strand.
CAGGGAAGCCCAATAAATATACTTTTAAAGGGGCTAACAGTCTGAAATGCATGGCAAATATTATGAAATTGCTTTGGTTTTACTGTTAACTTATTGAGTACATACAGATGTGTAATGATTCTTCATAACTGAATTGTATGTGAACATATTTAGTCAACAATTTTAGAGTCTTCACATTATTAATCTCCCTTCTTTTCCTTTTCTATTGTTATTTCATGTTAGTTTTCAATACTTTGACCTCAAGGAGGGTTGGGTAGGATAATATGAAATGGTGTTAATTTTAATTTTTAAAATTTAGTGTTTATATTTTCACTTTTCATGCTGTCTTATCTGGATGAACAAGACTTATTCTTGTTGAGGATGCATTGCAAGGAGCATGTTGTAAACACGTCAATGATTGCTGACAAACATTTGTTTCATTTCTTTGGTACTTTCTTTGAGTGTACTGTCCATTGTTTAGGAAAAGCAAACGTTCAATAAAGTAGTCACAAAATAGGTACTTGTCTCATCCCTAAAATCCTAGTAAAGTTCTGTGTTTGGAAAGACGATTTCTTAAGCAACTGAGCTACGAATGCAAAGTCTTATTTTGGTAGATCCTACTCTTTGTTGCTTCTTTTTTTTCCTTTTCGATTATAGGCCTCGTTGTTTGAGATTTACATGTAACGTTGACAGTCATGGGCAAATCATATGCATTTGGTGGCAAACCTCACTGCGTTCTGAGATGATTTTGGGGGAGCAGCAATTTAACTTAAAAGGAAATTTACAATTCTTTTACCACAAATAAGGCCTAGATTTTCAGCCTTAAAATTATGCTTAATTATAGTTTAATGGAATTGTGGACTATAAAGGAAAAAATAGAGATGTAAACACAATCTAAGTATATACATTTTAGCCATGTGCTTTTTTGACTGAAGATATAAAAATAGAATTCAGATCTTTTAGTAGCCGTGTAGTTTACGCATATGAAAGCGTAAACACTGTTATATTTGTAAACAGTGCTGTGGATGATATAAGGCACTCTTGTTTTTTTTTCTTTTTTGAGACAGAATGGGGCAAATAATATATTTTAATAAATTTGATTGGAAAAAATTAATTCATTAAAAAAATATCAGCTGCTAAAATGAGAAGGACTCTTGATATAAGCTACTGCTCTAAAATACCTCTGAAATATGTAGGCTATTGTATTAAAATTTAGATAGTGGGGAAATAATCTCATTTTTAAAAGAAATCTTTGAAAACAGACAACGTATTCACTTAATTTTAATAGTAGATTATAATCATTTTCTTTAAAAAATTGTCAGTATAGAGGAGAATTCATCTAACTTGATAGATCCTTCTGTGTCCTTATGAGATATACTGGTGCTAAATTATGTGCACAGGAGAGGTATTGATTATTTGCTGTATGTTAACATAACCTACGGCCATATCGAACATTAGCCCCCAATGAGAGGGGACATGCTTTTGCACACGTGATGATTATAAATAATAATTATTTAGTTTAAACATCCTATGGCACTTAAGGCGCATTCACTAATATGATGATATTACCCATTATATGCACTGTATATTCAAAGGAAATTATGTTTGTCTTTACCTTGTCTTAGACAATATAAAATCATACCTAACAGGCTCATTGTTGAAACAGCTGAGTTCAAGAGAATGAAAAAGCTGCTTTAAGAACCATAACTACACCTTGTTAAAATTATTTGGGGTGTTTTAACACTAAAACAGGTATTCTTTAACCCGAATCACATTCTCACTAATAAATAACCCTTGACGTTGTCTTTTGAATTCAAGAAGTTTCGTAGAGCATATTCTTAAGTTGCATTTTATCAGTGTGAAATATGTATTTTGAGTCACATAAATAGTAAATGGAAAGTTGCTACAATTACTCTAAGTGCCGTTGAAGAACAAAGGGCAAAAGACATACTTGCAAATCAAACAGCTTTGTGCCCAACAGAAGGTGTATTAATTGTCTACTGTTAGGTAAGGAATCACCACGAACCCGCGGTTTTATACGCCCTGTTTGCTCTCAGCTCTGGAGCTCAGAAATCCAGGCCTGGGAGACTGGGCTTTTGCTCCAAGTTTTTACAAGACTAAAATCAAGGTGTGAGCGAGATTCGATTCTTTTCTGGAGACCGGTGAAGAGTCTGCCTCCGATTCATCGAGGTCTCTTGAGGTTTCAGGATAAAGCCCCCTCTTCCTCGGTACCTCTCAGCCGCCCACATCCTGGGAACACAACCTGCTCCCTTTCCAAGGCCACCACACGGAATTTTCCCCATTGAGTGTCTTTCACACTTGGAATTTCTAAGATCAAGAAGGGCCAGCTTCTGTTAAGGGCTCACCCTATTAGGTTAGGCTTCTCCTATAACCTAACTTTTGGTTAACTCAGAGTTAACGGACCTGATTATGGGAGTAATACCCCATCCGTGTCACAGCTTCCACCCGCTCAAGGCAGAGGCTCCTGACGCGTGAGGGACATTGGGGGTCGCCTCAGAGTCTGCCTTCCAGAGCGGGAAGCAGGGTCATTGGTGTAAAATCATGGAGAGAGCACGTGGAGCTGAAATACTTAGCAGGCAAACTTGGCATGGAGGAGTCCATTGGTCAAAAAGGAACTAGGATTCACAGATCCATACTACTGTCTATAAAACAAAGACATCCCCTGTAGAGCACAGGGAACTGTACTCAGTGCCTTGTAATGACCTGTAATGGAAAAGAATCTGAAAAAAGTAGATACATATGTATGTATCACTGGATCACTTTGCTGTACACCTGAAACTAACACAATACGGTAAATCAAGTATGTTTCAATTAGAAAAAGGGAAGTAGGGTATGGGAGTGAAAGAGTTGAAGGGGAAAAGGCAGAAAACCATAATAGAAGAAAAAAAGAGAGAGAAGAAAAATGTAGCTTAGTATAAAATGTCAACGATGTAATAGGCCTTAGACAACTCTGTGTTGCACAGTTTGATGGGACGTACCTAAAAGCAGTCAGTAAAATGAGATTTTTTTCATATTTCTGAAAGTAACTATGCATATATTGAGATTGGATGTTGGGAAATAAAGGAAGAATGGTGCTTATAAAGTAATGATATTCTTCTCTCTGTAATACTGCAAATACAAAGTTCAGTCTTGTGAAGTATATCTCTAAATCATGAAAACGAATGAGGTATTGGTACAGTATAATATTGTCCTGATGTTATGAGTGTATCAAAGTTGAACAAAAAACGTGTCAGGTGTTGTGCCATGCACGTTACTTCATGTGTTCAAGGTGCAGTTTAGGACTTTTAAATTGTTTTAGAAATTGAATAAAAGAGTCTTTAAAAGGTTTTGTTTTTTTTTTTTTTTAACTGGGATTTAGCAAACAATGGATTGGATTTTCATGGCCTGAAAAAGTGTAACTGTCTTACTTCTTAGATTTTCTTTGTGTAGGTAAACAGCTGCTCCTTTTCCAAATACCAATTATTTGTTTCCTCTCATTATGAACTCTCAGTTGGGTGGATATAAGAACACTTTTGTCTCTACGCTACCGTGTGTAAAATAGATAAACAGCTGGGACCTACTGTATAGCACAGGAAACTATATTCAATATCTTGTAATGACCTATAATGGAAAAGAATCTGAAAAAAATATCTCTATATAAATGAATCATGTTGCTGTACACCTGAAACACTGTAAGTCAACTATGCTTCAATAAAAAAAGAACGCTTTTGTCTCAACAAATTGCTTCAATTTGCCGGTCCCCTCATGTCTCCCCCAACAATCTAAGCAAAAGAAAAAGATATTAATAACAATGTATTTTGGCGTTTCACCGTGTAAAAGCTTGCCATGCCTAATAAACCTGGAAGCGATTTTATACTGTATTCTCCTCTTAGAAATTTAAAATTCATGTTAGCCTTTTAAAGTCACTGAGAAGTCCTGCAACATTTCTTACAATTTCATATCTTCATAGACCGCTGTTAGTTCCCTTACAACGAGAAATTGATACCATTGCTTTGACCTCATTTCGTTTTTCGAGGTCATTTAAGGGTTGAAATCATTTAGTACTTACAGTTCATGGGAAACTTTGGGCTTGTATTGGTTACCTTTTTTCAGAAGTTATTTTGAAACCTGTAATTTTTGAAATGTCTGTTCTAAGTGTATGTCTATGCTTATGTTTTTACTTTCAGGAGTACAAGATCCCCAGCATGAGAGAATTATTACTGTGTCTACTAATGGAAGTATTCACAGCCCGAGGTTTCCTCATACCTATCCAAGAAATATGGTCTTGGTATGGAGATTAGTAGCAGTAGAGGAAAATGTATGGATACAGCTCACATTTGATGAGAGATTTGGGCTTGAAGACCCAGAAGATGACATATGCAAGTAAGTGATCGTACTTGAAATTCCAACAGTGTAACCACTGTTACAGTCTTTCAAGTTGCTTCATTTTGAGGCTGTGATTTTAAATGGCATCTTTTGTTCTCTTATGTTTTTCTGATGATCCAAGAAATTTACAACCTTATTTAAGCTTTGTTTCTATCTACATCTGATAGTAATTTGAGGTAATATATGGTAAAAAAAATTACATATAGAGTAAAACAATTTATAAAATAAGGAATAGAATCAAAAGCCAAGTAAAGGAACGAAGGTTGTGCCAGAGTTACCACTAGTGCCAAAACTTTTACATTTGAGCTTCCTTATAGCCAAATCAATAAGATAAATAGTAAGCTATAAAAAGAAAGAGCAGTGTCCATGCATACATTTTATCCATACTATCCAGTATCCATAGGTACACAAATAGATACATACATACATACATACACCCAGAACTAAGAAATTTGAATATTTCATTACAAGGAAGAAGTACAGTTCTGAGAGCAGAATTAAACATTTAGGCTAACATTATAGTTGGCCAGGTAGAAATTTATCATAATTCTCCTAGAAGCTTTCATGAACCAGAGTCAGCTGGAGTATTTCACCCACGCAAAAGACCACCTACCGTATGTCATACAAATATTAGTCTTTAAATCCTATGTGAATATACTTGTCAAGGTTGGGTGGTCTCAGGGAAGATTTTTCACTTCAATGGCATTTGTATATCATGAAAATATTTCACTTGAGCTTCTTTGTGGGGTTCTTTATTTTCCCTTTGATATACAAGTTAAAAGAGAATTTTCTCTTTATGGTATATTACAGATAAATATTTCAATACAGATAAGATAAACTTTATACTTGCTGTCATCACAATTTGTATCTTTAACATTTATATATAGTTACATTTTTTCTTTCAAGTTCTTCTTTCTGTGGCTGTGCGTTTCAGGTTATTTTTTCGCTTACATCTCTAATTTTAGGCTTTGAGAAGGATAAGTTATTCTAGCTATTTTTGGAGATGGTGTTATTCAACCCTTCATTTTATAGATAAGCAAACAAGCCAGAGAAGTAAAGTAGCTGCCCTAGATCTCATTCATGTTTTATAACTCAACACGTACTAAAATCCATTTTTCTAACCCTCGTAGAGATGTTTTTTCACCATGCCGTTCTGCACCTCTTGCCTTCTTTTCATGTGGAGGATTACATAATGTTGTAAAAACTGCAGAGGGTTTAAGGTTTGGCCCTCCTTGCAAAGTAGCAAGTTAACCTACCACAATTTCATGGATGCTGATTGCAGACAGGAGGCTCCCGGGTCCGAGACAAAGGATCCGTGACAGCAGTGGCAGTGACAGGAGTTCTGTTCCCACAGGTCAGTGCCGGGAGGGCCGCGTGACACCTCACGCCTGGCTGGACGTGTGACGGGACAGGCAGCGTCCTGTGTGCGTGCGTGTGTGCACGCGTGTGTGTGTGATGCATGTGAGTGGTTAGATCGCAGAAGATAAACTATCGTCCAGGACGCCTACCGTAGCATTTTGTGGCTCAACGTCACGCACCATATGAGACTCGAGAAAAGTGACTCTTCCAATAGTTCCGAAATCCCTCCTTTTTGTGCTTCCTTGATTTACCTTCCTATTATTCCTGCACATGTAATCATGTTTTAAGTTTTTCTGTTTTTCCTCGACCTCCCAATTTTCTCTGGAATTTTACCACACGTACACATCTCCCTGTGAACTAGACTGTAAACATTATGTTTTGCCTCTTTTGAAGTATATATCAGTGGGGTAATACTACTTGCTTACTCCTGTGACTTGATGTAGTGTGATGTTTTTCCAGTTCATGTGGATGCGGAGAGCTTGGATCCTTTGCTTTCTGTGACGGACTGTACTCCATTGTATAAATAGGCAACCTTTCTTGTCTTGTCCGCTTTGATGAATGTCTGGCTTATTTCCAACTCTCCTTGTCCAAAGTGCAAGAAAACTTTCTTCGAATCTATAGCTGAGAATGGTATTGCTGTCTTAAGAAATTAATATTTTCAACTTCATGAGGTAGAGTTAAATTATTCTTAAAAGTGACCAATTTACAGTTCTACCAACAATATACAAAATTTCGTTTTTCTGCATTCTCCCCAACCTTTTGATTTGGCATTCGTTTAATTCTGGGTATTAGGGTAAGTGTAGAATTGTACCTTAATGTCAATTCCTATTTGTTTCTTCTTATTAGCAGTGAGCTTGAAAATTTTCATACTGTTATTGGCTACTCAGATATCCTTTGCTGTGAAATGCCTGCTTATGTCTTTTGCCCAGTTTTTACTGGGATCTTTGGCTATTTAAACTTTGGTTTCCACATTTAAGTCCTTGATTCATCTGTAATTCATCTTATCGATGTGAGGTTCTTCACTAGGGTATCACATAGAGTCCTGACATCATTTATTTATTTAATTAATTAATTTTTATTTTTTATGGTACGCGGGCCTCTCACTGCTCTGGCCTCTCCCGTTGCGGAGCACAGGCTCCGGGACGCGCAGGCTCAGCGGCCATGGCTTACGGGTCCAGCCGCTCCGCGGCACGTGGGATCTTCCCGGACCGGGGCACGAACCCGCGTCCCCTGCATCGGCAGGCGGACTCTTAACCACTGCGCCACCAGGGAAACCCAGCAAAGGCATTTTTTATTGTCTGCGGTCCTAGGGCCTCTCACTGTTGCGGCCTCTCCCGTTGCAGAGCACAGGCTCCGGACGCGCAGGCTCAGTGGCCGTGGCTCACGGGCCCAGCCGCTCCACGCCATGTGGGATCTTCCCGGACCGGGGCACGAACCCGTGTCCCCTGCATCGGCAGGCGGACTCTCAACCACTGCGCCACCAGGGAAGCCCCTGACATCATTTATTGAATAGTCACACTTTCTTCCAATGATGTGCAAAGCCAACTTACAGGTCAGATTTTTGTATCTGATCTGGCCTGTTTCTCGGTTCTCTGTTCTGTTCCTTGGGGTTACTGTGCCCCGCTGTGTACCAAATTGACCCTGTCTTAATTACTGTAGCATTACAGAAGCTGTGTGGTAGGGAAGTCGTCTTGTTTTCCTCTCCTTTTCGAGCATCCTCACCATTTTACTTTTCAATATATGTTTTCAGAAATAGGTTACCAAGTTCCTTGAAAACTCCTGCTGTGATTTTTATTGAAATAGCCTTGCACGTATAGATCATTCTGAGAAGAACTGACATCCTTATTGTAACGACCTTTCTGTCCTTGAGAACTTTATGCTTCTCCGATTATTTGGGTCTTCTTTATTGTCTGTACAGTTTTAAACTATTCTTTATAAAGATGTGATGCATCATTATTTAGACTTCTTTCTATGGTCTCTTACTAAAATCCCTTTTTGAAAATTACAGTTCTAATTGTATATTGCTGGTATATAGAAAGGCAGTCAATTTTTTAGTAGCGATCTTGTATCTAGCATTTCTAATTGTATATTGCTGGTATATAGAAAGGCAATCAGTTTTTTAGTAGCGATCTTGTATCTAGCATTTCTAATTGTACATTGCTGGTATATAGAAAGGCAGTCAGTTTTTTAGTAGCGATCTTGTATCTAGCATTTCTAATTGTATAGTTTTTTAGTATCAGTCTTGTATCTCGCAAACTCACTAAGCTCTTTATTTTAATAATTCTTCTGGCAATTATTTTGGATTTGTGCAAAAGAAGATATGATTCATGAGAAAGATGTCTTTCTTCCAGTCAGTTCTTTTTACTCTTTTCTATTTCTTATTAAGTTGTTGATTGCATGAGGAGGTGTCTCTAATTTCCTGATTTTAGAGTTTGCTTCTTTAAAAAAAAAATAAAGTTTAAACTTTGGAATAATTTTAGATTTACAGAATGTTGCAAAGATGGTACAGTTTCCATGTTCCCAGGTTCCCCCCACGTTACGCCTTCCGTCAGCACCACATGTTTGCGTAACTAAGACGCCAGCATTCATACAATGCCACTCACTGAGCTACACGCTTTACACAGATGTCAGCAGTGCGGTCACTCCGTGTGCTTCTTCTGGTTCAGGATCCTTTCCAGGATGAGCCTTGCATTCTGTCCTCAAGCCTCCTTAGTCTCCTCCGATCTGTGAGCTTCTTTTTTTGGTCTTTCATGGCCTTGACAGTTTTGAAGAGTAGTGGTCAGGTAATTCGCAGAAGAGGCCTCAGTTTAGGTTCTTCAGATGTTTCCTGGTGATTACACTGAGGTTATTGATTTGGGGGAAGGGTTCCAAGTAGGTGAGCTGCTCTTCTCCTCATATGGTGGCAGAGGGTACGTACTGCCAGCCGCACTCATCACTGACGGTGTTAGCAATAATCACTCAGGTCAGGTGGGCTTCTCCTCTGGTGAGGAAATACATTTCCCTTACATATGCTATTATTTGGAGGTACGTGACTAAGTCCGGTCCACGTTCTAGGAGACAGTGATTAAGTTACACCTCCTAGAGGGGGGAATATATACATATGTTATTGGGAATTCTTCAGTAAAGAAAATGTGTGCCTCTTCCTTTTCTTCCCTCCTTCCTTCCTTCCTTTATTTCTTCAATCATTTGTATCAGTATAGACTCACGGAGATTTATTTTATGCCCTGTGTTACAACGCAGTGCTATTGTTGTTTACTTTGTTGTGGAAATCGTTTCATCTTTGGCCACTGGAAGTAAAAGATTTGTTAGCACATCGATATTGAATATGATGATTGATGAAGATTTTCTTATATTATTTGAAGTACTTTGTTTTTGTTTTGTTTTGTTTTACTTTTCTAAGGGGCCTATTTTCCCTTTGGGAGACATTTTTTTATTCATTTAATTTGGCTTTTAAAAGGAAGTTACAGAGATAATGACACTTTATACCTCACCATGTATCACCTAAGAGCTAGGATATTTCCTTTGTCTTTTGAAAACCAGTATCACCTGCAAGAAATGTAACATTAACATGAAACTATTACCTGATATATAGTTGATTTTCCAATGTTTCTCATGGTCCCAATATGTTATCACTTCATTATTAGCTTTTTTTCTTATTATGCTTTGATTCGGTAATCAGTCATTGATTGAAGTTGGTTATTGTAACTCTTTTCTTGCCTTTTCTTCACTTTCATGACACTGATATTTGTGAGCTATCCAGCCCGTTTGTTCTGTGGAATGTCTCTCAATTTCATTTCTGAGTGTGTTTTCATAATTAAGTCCTGCTGAAAGATTCTGGCCAGAATGTTCTCTAGGCGATGGGTACCTCAGACTCCTCATTTTTAAATTTATTTGAAGATCAATTTATTTATTAATAAAATTTCTTTATTTATATATTTATTTATGGCTGCATTGGGCCTTCGCCGCTGCATGTAGGTGCTTCCCAGCCGCAGAGAGCAGGGGGCCACTCCCCATCTCAGCACGAGGGCCCCTCACCGCAGTGGCCTCTCCCGCCACAGGCCCAGCATCTGTGGCCCACGGGCTCTATACCACAGGCTCAGCAGTTGTGGCACATGGGCTCAGCAGTTGTGGCTCATGGGCTCTAGAGAGCATGCTCAATAGTTGTGGCACACGAGCTTAGCTACTCCGCGGCATGTGGGATCTTCCCGGACCAGGGCTCGTACCTGTGTCCCCTGCATTGGCAGGCAGATGCTTAACCACTGTGCCACCAGGGAAGTCCCCTGCTCATTTATTGCATTTCCACGACATGAACTTGCTTTCTCAATCCAGTGTTCAGTGCATCTTGCCAATTTTGATAATGTGGTATTTTTATTTTTGTCCATTTGGGGATTTTTATAACATCGATTGTTTTCTTCTTTTAAGCCGCACGGGTCATATAGAAGCATATTGTTCATTTTCTACGTTAAATGCATAAGGTTTTTTAAATGCATTTTTTATTATAGATTTCTAAGTTAATTGTATTTTGGATAAAGAATACGGCCCGTTTGGGCTTCCCTGGTGGCGCAGCGGTTGAGAGTCCGCCTGCCGAGTTTGTCTGTGATTGTTCAAAATTTAATACTTGGCTTCACTTGCTTCAAGTTTTTTAAGTTTCCAAATGTGCTCTCCTTCCGTTATGGGTGCAGCACTGCATGTATGTACATCATGGCAAGTTTTGTAGCCGTGCTGGTCACGACGTCAGGGTCTTCCCTGATTTTGTTTTCTTCCTGATGTAACAATTCCTGAGAGATATGTGTCAAATACTCGTAATAGAGAATACATATATGTATCAGTTTCATCTTGTAGGACTGTCCACTTTTGTTTTTTTTTTTTTTTTTTTT
>NW_020173335.1:3664320-3714698 GCF_003031525.2 Neophocaena asiaeorientalis asiaeorientalis
TTGCGTTACGCGGGCCTCTCAATGTTGTGGCCTCTCCCGTTGCGGAGCGCAGGCTCAGCAGCCATGGCTCACGGGCCTAGCCGCTCCGCGGCATGTGGGATCTTCCCGGACCGGGGCATGAACCCGTGTCCCCTGCATCAGCAGGCGGACTCTCAACCACTGCGCCACCAGGGAAGCCCTCACTTTTGTTTTTTATATGTGTCTAAATTGTGCTGGTTGGTGCAGGCAGGCTCAGAGACCTGATCTTGTTTAATCTTTATTAATGTTTTGTTTTGACTTCAAAGTATATTGTGCCTAATATTGATATAGATGTGCCAGGAATTGGGCTGGTTATTTGCCTGGCATTCTTTCCATGTTTTTACTTTGAGCTTTCCTGTGTCCTTAGGGGTGTGTGTGTGTGTGTGTGTGTGTGTGTGTGTGTTATCCCTTGTGAGAGGAACATGAGTAAGATTAAAAAGAAAAATTCAGTTAAAAATCTTCACGTTACACTTAGGAACTTAATTTAGCACATTGGTTCTGATTATACCTTTTTTAGATTCAGTGCTACTATTATTTTTTTTTTAATTAATTAATTTGTTTTTGGCTGCACTGGGTCTTCATTGCTGCGTGCGGGCTTTCTCTAGGTGCGGCGAGCGGGGGCTGCTCTTCATTGCGGTGCGCGGGCTTCTCATTGCCGTGGCTTCTCTTGTTGCGGAGCACGGGCTCTAGGCGCACGGGCTTCAGTAGTTGTGGCACGTGGGCTCAGTAGTTGTGGCTCGTGGGCTCTAGAGCGCAGGCTCAGTAGTTGTGGTGCACGGGCTTAGTTGCTCCACAGCATGTGGGATCTTCCCGGACCAGGGCTCGAACCCGTGTCCCCTGCATTGGCAGGCGGATTCTTAACCGCTGCGCCACCAGGGAAGCCTGCTACTATTTCTTTTGTACATTCCATTTCTACTCATTTTTCAGTTTCTTTCTTTCCTTTTTTGCATTCATTCAGTTTGTCTTCTCATCCTAGTTTGCTTTTCTACTAATTCAGAAAGTGTACATCAAGTTCTGTGTTTAAATGGCTCCCTTAGAAATGCATATGGGACTCCATATAGAAAGCTCATTCACGTTTACCCGCCTTCCCCAGATAGAAAATTACCTGAGAACCTTTGAACTACCCTGGAATGCTGAACCCCAGCTCTCAGCTCACAGAGCTGGTAAGACAGAGCCGAGTTTGTTGCTCACCATGGTGACAGGGACGGCCACCTTGGCAGCTCGAGCAGCGTCTGGGGAGGAAAGGCAAAACCAGACTCCGTTGAGGGTTTGAAGTTTGGTTTAAAATGGATCTTCAGTCTGAGACTGGACTAAGGGTTGGGTAAGAATTAGGACATAATAGTGCGGAACTCGTGGAAACAAGGCAGGGATTTTCAGGCATGGGCTCCGCAGTGCTAGACAGTAAACTGCTGATGCTTTGTTGAAGGAGTTAATGGTTCTTTGGAGGAAGTTCCTATAATTAACAGTAAAGGTACTTGCCTGGGAAAATAATGAAGACAGTAAAATAGTCATGTTCTGTTACTATAACCACATAACCGGGTGGTTTCATCCTTCTTGTCCGAGCCGGCTTGGTTCTCACCACAGTTACTCTCATTCCTAATAGGTGTGGGATTCTGAGGATTTTAGTTTTGTATTCTTTACCTTCACAAGTAAAACATGTGTTGTTATTGTTTTGTACGATCGGTGTTTCTTTAGCCATCCCTACGGGCTTACTTTTGATGCTAGCGATTTCTTCTTGCACTTCAGAATTTTGGGGGTAGCATCATTTTACTTCGTTCAATATAGTCTTTAAAAGCCTCTTAAATGAAAGCCCGTGGATAGTAAATACTCAGGTCTTATTTATTTGAACATTTCTCTAGTTCACCTTCATTCTTGGAAGTTGTTCAGACGGGATATAGGATTTTCAGTTGTGTGTTTCTGTTTTTCTCAATTCTGTGAAGACGCCATCCACTGTCTACGGCTGTTGAGAAGTTAGTCGTCCGGTTAATTGCTGATGTATCCCTGTAGCCTCCCATCGAGGGGTACATTTTACGAGTGACGTGTGTAGGCCGCAGGGTAGAGAGGGAAGGATGGAGCTAGGATGCAGCCCCACGCAGCTCCTGGACCACCTGTGGCCCATGAACCGTCCATCCCCACCCTGCCCTTGCACGTAGAGGCTCAGCAGATGCCCGCAGGGCCCAGAGCGTAGTCACCTCACTGGAATATTGGTTCCTTTTCTTGTCTGTCCTCCAGAGAATTCTCCTATTTTCCTGACAGCTCAGTATTGCATGAGAAACAAAGGTTTTCTTTTACTCATTTATTCAGCAATTTTTGTTGTAACGCACCAAGAAGAGTGTCTCTGCCTAACTTTGTCTACCATGTGGCTGGAAGAGACACCGTTTCAAGCAAAACCAGGTTCCTCCTAATAAGACTTAGTGTTCTCAAATTCAAGTTTAAAGTTGATTTTTAAAAATGGCCAGATGGACTCTTTTCCATGACAAGCCTGGAGAACTTAAATACAGATGTGTCCCCGATAAAATGCATCTTCGGAATTTAAGCTGCCCCAGTGTCAATATTTTCTCAAGTCTGAAACGTAGAAGAGTCTAGAAAATGTGATTCACTGTTTCAGCGGCATCTTCAAAAGAGGGCAGACTCAAGTGAGATGTTTGACTTTTACCCCCGTGGCCTTGCTGGCTTCTCAAATCATCTTTTATAAAGAAACAGACAGAGGGAGTTGTGTTTTTATGCTGTGAGGTTGACATTATTACAAAGAGCAAAACAAGTCAGAGGCAAGTTTGGTTTTGTTGCTTTTCCAGCCTGAGAAGATGTGCAGGCAATGTGGTGGAGGGTATTGGTGTGGGACAGGAATGGAAGGATGGGGTGTGTGTGTGTGTACACACATTGGTGTAAAAAGGGCCGAAATATGTCTTGTTTTTCAGTGTTCTCTGTGCACATGTGGTTCTTATGTGTGTGACATATGGTGTCCTTAAGAGGGCACTTTTTAGTGGAAAAGTCAATTTTTTTTTTGTTTGTTTGCTCCTCTCTGACATAAATTTACTTATTATATATTATATTTTACAAAGAGAAAGACCGTAAATGACAGTGTGTGGAAAAGAATGGGCTGTTCAGTGGTGCTTCTGTATAACTGAATCACTTTGCTGTACAGCAGAAATGAACACAACATTGTAAATCAACTCTACTTCAATTAAAAAAAACAAAATAGTGCCCTTTTTCACCAAAACAGCTGAGTTTCTTTCGGAGGAAATGTTGTCTTTGGTCCAGCGTGGAAAACGTTGAATGATAGAAATGCTAAATCTGCTAGGCGAAAGAAACACATTTTTTAACACTTGGAATTGAAGATGATCAAAGCTGTTAGTTTTCCTTCCAAATGAAGAAAATCTTTTGGACATAGTCCTCCCTTCCTGCTGTTTATCGTAGAATTAATGTGGCCTTGGTTTTTGCTCGTGTATTTACTGTAAGTCCAGTGGGCACTTGCTGAGCCCCATGGGGGTGCGGGGAGACAGTGGTGAAGGGGAGTCGTCTCTGCCCTCAAGTAACTCAGAGTCTGGTCAGAAGCAGACAAGTAAACAGACAATTAAAATAGAAAGGCCACAGGTCCCAGAAGACGGTGAGTAGAGAGTAGTTATGACTGTAGCTGACTGTGTTTAGACTGCTTTGTTGACCATTTTCTAATTCAGACTGTAAATGCGTATCTTACCAGCAACAGCCTATAAATAATTGTTATTAATTTATTGTGGAGAAATGGGGGGCACGAATTAACCCTCCCACGCAGACCTCAGAAGCTCAAATACTCCTTTTCTGTGTTTCCCTCTAGTAGATGTAACTTTGAAGCCTAGGATAGATTTCTTATATCAAGTTTACAACGACAGTGCAAGCTCTAGGAGACAAAATTTTAAGGAAAAAGTTATTTTGTGGAAAGGAATAAAGATATTTCTTAGTTCTATTGCCATACAACTGAAAAAAAGACAGTATTATTGAGCTGCTAATGACGTTGGAGACCCATAAGTTCATCCTAAGAATTTATTTTTCAAGCAAAATGTTTTCGTGAGCCCCTTAAAATAGTGAAGGGAAGGACAAGGCGGCATTAGACACTATTTGGCATAAATGATCTTAAATTTTATCCCTGGAAGGTCCAAAGGCATCCCGTGGGGCCCCAGCCTGAGTCTGCAGAACTGGGGCTCAGAACATGTAGCTGGGTGTGGGCCTCTCGCTCAGCATTCCAGTCCTGTTCAGGACGGCCAGAAAAGCTTAGGTGAGACAGAAAGCTCAGTGCGTTTTTAAGGTGCCCTGTGGGAGCCTTGCTGTGAGACCAGAGGAGTCGTGCCTGCTGTTACAGGTGATAGCATGGCCACTTGCTTGGCGTCCACCTCCACCACTGGCAAGGGGTAGGGGGCCCAGGTGGGCTTGGGGCATTTATTATCCATCCCCGAGACCTTCCTGAAGGGCCTGTCTGTGCCAGGCATATGCAGGCTGGTCGCCTACACAGGTCACAGGTGTTTTAGGGCAGAAGAGAAGGGAGCACAGGAGGAGGCTGTGAGGGCAAAGGTAGGGTCTCCTCCAGCACCTGTCAGGACTAGGAAGCGATGAGTGATGATCCAGGAGGATGGAGACACAATGCGTGTTCTGCCTCGAAGAACAGGTGAGACGTCAGTACTGACCAGCACCTATCAGGTACTCAGTAAGAGCTAGCTAACATAAAAGGATAGGTGGGTTAGAGGGGAAGAATGTGTGAACGATGATTTCCCCTGGAGCACGTGATGCCGTCGAGGTGAGGCTGTCCCGGTGGGCAGGGTCCAACTGTGAACCCCCAGTGATGGATTTGGTCTCCCTTCCTCTGCTCTCAGAAGCTGAGGGTTTTCTTGCAGAAGAGAGCATGGACCAGTCTATAGTTTACCAAGAAAATACTGCCGGAAGCCATGCAAAATGGATTGGGGAAGAATTTAAAGGTACTTAGTTGAAGGAATTGTGTTATTTGCAGACACAAAACTCTTCCATTAGAGATTTCTTCAGACCTACCCTTGGCCAATTATTTTCTGCCTGATCTAATAACAGAAAGCCTCTTCCTCTCTTCCATTCTCCCCCTTCCTTGTTAAAGCTCCGTGTGAGTGGAGGGGCCGGTGAGGGGCGGTGTGCCCATGCACGTGAGCGCAAAGAAGGACAGATACCATATGATGTCACTTATGTGTGGAATTTTAAACAAATGGCGCAGATGACCTTATCTACAGAACAGAAACAGACTCACAGACACAGAGAACAAGGGGGAGGGATAAATTGGGAGATTGGGATTGACAGATACACACTGCTATATATAAAAAAGATAACTAGTGAGCACAGGGAGCTCTACTCAATACTCTGCAAGAACGTATATGGGAAGAGAATCTAAAAAAGAATAGGTATGTGTATGTCTATAATTGATTCACTTCGCTGTACATCTGAAACTCACACGACACTGTAAATCAATTGTACTCCAATAAAATTTTTTTTAAAAAAAGAAAGAACCTCTACAGTGGGATCAATGCTTTGTATTTCAAAGCTACATTCCCCTTTGCCCCAGGGCACAAGTTTGGGGAGGAACAAAACGACCAATTTCAACATTGCTGACAATAGAAATATTTATATTAAAGACAAACCAGGGAATTGCTTAGAATGTTAAGTGGCCCCTCTGTTACAGAGAAGAGAAGGCGTTCCTCACTTCTCCATGGGTTAAGCCAGGCCTCCATGGGCCCTGAGAAGAGCCGCAATACGAAGCAGTATTGCATAGAGTCTGGGGATACTACTGCAGTTCTGCTACAGGTGTGCCAGGACAGAAGAGATGTCCCTAATAGGTAATGGCTTCGGTTGAAAGATAGTGGGATTCATGCAAGAAAGAGTAACTTTAAGATCCTTTTAGCTTCAAGTAACCAACTGAAAAAGATAATGTTTGGATCCGGGATGCCTGAACGTTTCAGGGATGGGCTTCATCCAGGTTTTGCATGATGGCCCCGACTCTGCCTCTTCCTCTGCTTCCATAGACTTGCTTTCTTGTGGTGGGCTTCACTCTCAGTCAGTTTGTCTTCATAAAATCGCAGAGGAAACCAGGCAGGTGCCAAGATTTTAGAACTTGCAATCTTCGAAGGAGACAGGAACTCTTCCTGCAAAAATTTTTGGAAGAGTTTCTTTTTGTTTTGTAATTTCATTGAAGTATAGCTGGTTTACAATGTTGTGTTAGTTTCTGCTGTACAGCAAAGTGACTCAGTTTTATATATATATATATATATTCTTTTCAGGTTCTTTCCCATGATGGTTTATCACAGGGTATTGAATGTAGTTCCCTGTGCTCTACAGCAGGACCTCGTTGTTTATCCATCCTCTATGTATAATGGTTCGGATCTGCTAACCCCAAACTCCCCCTCCCCCTTGGCAACCACACTTCTGTTCGGAAGAGTTTTGATTGGCCTGCTTTGAGCCAGGTATCCATCCCTGGACCAGTTACTATAGGGGGAGCTAGGAGCAGCTGTTACCGTGCTTGGCAAGATTTGGGCTCCTTGCCCATCCTGAAGTGAAGTGATGGTTTGTATTGCTGGAGAAATGGTTCCTGAAAACAAAACTTTCCCTTTCCATCAGAAAGAGGAAGAAATGCCAGTGGTGCAGAAATAACCATCTTCACTCGTGGTGTTAAGACCCAAAAGGAGTTACGGGCAGCTTTCAAATGTACACTCGTTGCTTTCCCCTCCTCCACTTCTGGCCAGAATAAAGTTCTCTTTAGAGTGAAGGTTTTACCAGAGCCCTTTCCAGCCGCTTTTGAGTATAGTGAGCTTGATGGCATAATTTATAGTTTTGTTATCCTTTGACCTCTGTAGCAATTACTTTTGTAACTTAAAAAAAAAAAAATCGTTCCCAAGAGGGCTTAAAATGAAGGGTAGGGACCTGACCAAGTCTGAGATCAAGGGACTGTGCCCTTGGCTAATGAGATGTTTTGGTTTTATGTTTTGAAATGTTCAAAATCAACATTCCAGCAGAGAAAGAACGAATCCCGTAACTCCCAGAACCCGTGTCGGTCTCTCCATGCTTGTCTGTCTCCAGCCCTGTCTGTACCTATGTCCCCGTCATATCCCTCCATTTACCCCCAACACCTCCCTCTCTTCTTGGCTTTCCTTCTCCCATCTTCCCCGTTTATTGCCCAGTTATCACTTTCCCTCTGTTACTCAGGAAGATTCTGACCGTTTGCACTCCATGAGGATTCGGGGCATATCTTAGTGCCCTTCTCCGTGGCAAGCCTTTACTTTCAGTTCCTGCCATGTCTTCCCTTGGGGTGATGATGCCACCTCCTGTTTGTCCAACTGGCACAGCGACTTACACTTGGACAACTTCTGCAACCAACGAAACGCCCGTATTACCAGCTAGCTAGCTAGTTACCCATTTATATAATTTTACCCCCAAAGAAAAACCAGGCAAGAGCAATGCAGCACCAATCATTAAGAATAAAAGACTTCTACGTATACAAGTCTCAAATATACTGCGCAGGCCTTTCTTTTCTCAGCTTATTCGATATTTTATGTGGTTGTATTTCCAGTATTAAAGTATTAGTATCTTTTTGCTGTTTGAGCTTTCAAATGGCACACTTTCCTCAGTTCCCCTGGCCATGACTCTCGGGGAGCTAGGCTGTGCTCAGCTCTCTTTAGGGTACAGACTACTTTCTAAAGAAACAGTCTTTGAATAGGCCACCTCCTTTGGCTTTCACAGGACAGGGAGATGCTGACTGAGGTTTTCTTTCTAATTCATTCATGGAATTATTTCTAAGTATTATTTGATTTCCCCTCTAAGGTTTTTGACAGAATGAAGCAAAACATATAACTTTCACAAAAGGATTGTTGTTTTGCTATGCAGTTAACAGAGGTTAAATTAAGGTATTTCACAAAACCCTCTGAAGTCAAGCTGAAAAGGTTTCATCGAACCTAATTCACACGTCAAGGTAGAAGGTAGAAGTTAAGGACCCCCTTCCCAGCTTCCTTGCCCATGTTGGTTCCGCTTACACCTGTTTTCGGCGGAAGGAATGATGTGAATATTATCTCCTGGACCATGAACATGACAAGAATAGTACATGGATATCAACATTATGAGGATATGAATAGTATCGGGTTGGCCAAAAAGTTCTTTCGGGTTTTTGAAAAACCTAAACGAACTTTGTGGCCAACCCAATATATGGATATGAATGTCATAATGAAATGAATATTGTATGTGTATGAATTTTATAATGATACGAATAGTATAGGTATATGAATATTACGGTATGAATAGTGTGTGTATATGAATATAAGGGTACGAATGGGATATGGGTATTATGATATGAATGTGGTAAGGATATGAACAGCATACGTGTATGAATGTCATCGCCGTGCAGGTGAGGCAGACCCGCTGCGAGCCCAGTGGACTGATTCTGTGCAGAGGCAGACCCAACTTTGATCATTCACTGAAACTTACAAAAAGAACGGGGGCAAAGGGATTTTCTGTTGGTATACAGAGGTTATCATAAAATCAAGGAGAAAGTTCTACTGGATTACAATATTTAAAGGAAAACGCTGTGGAGTGGACCTCACTTGAACATTTCATTCGGTGAAATCAAGGGAGCCTCACCCGCTAGAGGTAGGGTTTGTGGTAGTTGTGACTTGCCTTCAGATGAGATGCAATTGAATATTGGCGACGTTGCATGTTGTATAAGCTGTCACCTGGCTTAAGAACAATTGGGGAGACCTGTGTGTTCATAGATGCCCACTTAGAGGAGGGCCGTGTGGAAGGAGTCCTGCCCCAGGGAGTAGACTCTGGGGACCCTGGCTCAGAGCACACGCAGTGTTAGTAATCTTAGGGAGATGCTTCTTCTTACGTAGATAGAGAAAGATGCTCTTGCCCGCAGTAATGTACACCTTCTTTAATTTCTGTCCATACAGACCGTCAGGTTACTGGTGCACAGAGCTGTATGTTCCTAGCTTCTTTTTAAAATCCCACAGGAGGGCTTCCCTGGTGGCGCAGTGGTTGAGAATCTGCCTGCCAGTGCAGGGGACACGGGTTCAAGCCCTAGTCTGGGAAGATACCACGTGCCGCGGAGCAGCTGGGCCCGTGAGCCGCAACTACTGAGCCAGCGCGTCCGGAGCCTGTGCTCCGCAACAAGAGAGGCCGTGATAGTGAGAGGCCCGCGCACCACGATGAAGAGGGGCCCCCGCTTGCCGCAACTAGAGAAAACCCTCGCACAGAAACGAAGACCCAACACAGATAAATAAATAAATAAATAAAATCCCACAGGAGACCGTGAGTAGAGTAGATTCTTCCGCACGCATCTAGGTGAAATTCTGAATGCATTTTTCAGTACACACAGTGTTAGGGCTACTAGTTTGGGAAATGGAGAAATTCCATTTGTACTTTGCTCCAGGTACCATACTGATGACTTAGATTTTTCAGTAGGATGAATTGGCCACTTATGGACGTGAGAGAATTATGATGAGGGTACTGTTATGTACATGGAAGAACAATGGCTTGGAATGCCTGACGTGTTTCAGATTCAGCTCTGTCCTTTACTATTAGCTACGTGGTTTTGGCTAAAATACTGAGCCTGTTTTATCATTATATTCTTTAAATAAAATAAAGTAAGGGGATTGGGTCCCAAACGAAGATTCAAGTCTCTTCCACCACTGAAAGATCTGTGTTTCCTTGGACTGTCCACACACATTTGTTTTGCCTTTATAAAGTAATGTTTTATAAAAGTTCTCTGAAGATATTAAAGTATAGGATAATATTATAACTTTTCTGTTCCCGTGGGAACAAAATCCCTTCATATTTCTTTTTTTTTTAATACATTTATTTATTCATTTTATTTTTGGCTGCATTGGGTCTTCGTTGCTGCGCGCGGGCTTTCTCTAGTTGCGGCGAGCGGGGGCTACTCTTCCTTGCGGTGCGCAGGCTTCTCATTGCGGTGGCTTCTCTTGTTGCGGAGCACGGGCCCTAGAGCGTGCAGGCTTCAGTAGTTGTGACTCGTGGCCTCTAGAGCGCGGGCTCAGTAGTAGTGGCGCAAGGGCTTAGTTGCTCCACAGCATGTGGGATCCTCCTGGACTAGGGCTCGAACCCGTGTCCCCTGCATTGGCAGGCAGATTCTGAACCACTGCACCACCAGGGAAGCCCCACTTCATATTTCTTAAACTGTAGTTTTATATATGAACCTTTGCAGTAATATTGATTTTTTTAAAATATACTTGATTTATATACACATATATATTCTTTTATAAATATATATAAAATATATATATTCTTTTTCATATTCTTTTCCATTATGGCTTATCACAAGGTATTGAATATAGTTCCCTGTGCTGTACAGTAGGACCTTGTTGTTTATCCATCCTATATACAATAGTTTGCATCCGCTAATCCTAAACTCCTAATTTGTCCCTCTCCCACCCTCCCCTCCGGTAACTGTAAATCTGTTCTCTGTGTGAGTCTGTTTCTGTTTCGTAAATAAGTTCATTTGTATCATATTTTAGATTCCTTTACATTTAATTTAATGGGACAGAAATTTCACTGCCCAGAAGTCTCTCAAGGGGCTTAGTTGTCATTTTCAGACTCTTAACCATATGACCCAAGCCCACGACAAATCCCTAAATGTAGTGGAACCAACAGCTCTGGTGAACACACTGCTGACAGTCAGGCGGTAGTAAAGGACTATGCACTGCATACAGCACATGTCGAAACCCCACTGCTCAAAGGTTCCTCCCCTAAAGTGATTCCTCAAGAGCTGTTTCCAGCACTTGGACACATGTCTGGATATACACTGTCAACAGTCAAGTAGACCGTGCTCCCTGTCTGCCAAGAATCCCAGATCGTTTCCCCACATGGCAGCTGACTTAACCCCCAACTCTTTCTCAGCAAAAACCCCATGCACTGACTTCAATCACCCACTTCTTGACATTCCTATCTGTGGGTCTCCAGCTCTGCCTGTCTGTCTCAGTAAGCGAGCCAGTTCATGGTATCAAAATATTTGTGCAAATGGAACCAGTCCTAATTCATCACTTCTAAAATTATTTCATGGGATTGTGGTAGGCATTGTTTTGCTGGGGCATCGGGGTTTAATCTCGGCGCAAATGAGGCCATCACTTATGTTATCTGAGAGCATTTTGCCCCCCGGAACTCTCTAATCGTAGTTTCCCTACTATTTATCTAGGTTAAGGATGTCCAAAAGCATGATGGTAATAGTTCAACATCATTCTCCAAAGTGTGACACTGCTCTTTTATGCTTAGCAAACTTCAGATTCTTATTTATATCTCTCAAGAACTTGAATATGAGAAATTTCTTAGGAGATAAAAAGGAACGTTTAAAAAAACAAAGTTTTCCACGCAGCCTGCAAAGAAAGGAAAGAAAGAAAAAGGGAAGGGCAGAAAAAAAGAAGGGAGAGAGGAAGATACTGTGTTTGCTGCCGACTATTTGCAGACTACACTTCTTTTCTGATGCTGTCAGGTCTCCGAGGGCCTGGGCAGAGAACCCTAGCAGATGGGAGCTACGTGACAAATAGCACCACTTACGGAGCGCCTACTGTTTGCAAAGCAAACTAGGTTTGCAAGTTACTCACGTGAGCACTAATCTTTCAGCAGTCCTTCACAGGAGGGATTATCCTTATTTTACAAAAGAGGATACAGGTGAAAGAGGATGTAAAAACTGTCCAAATAGACAGAGCTGGGAAATGGTAAAGATTGTATTCATACCTTTGCTCCAAGTTGAAGCATTATCTAAGAGTAGAATTATCCCTGTCTGTACTAACTGTTGTATCATTCGCTAGGCAAGAAAAACATCATTATGTATCTTTCTTGTTCATCATAAAACTAAATACAAATAACACCTGGTAGCTTAAATCATTAAGGAATAGTCACGATCACATCGACAATGTACCTCCTATCCGAAGATTTTGGTAATGACAACTCATAATTCCATCCCCAGACTGTTTGCTAATAATAGGAATTTATGTTCATCAAATGTTTACAATCGGTGCAAAGTTCAAGTTCGCTGATGCTCTGGTTTACTCTGCTGCAGTAAGGTGATGTGAGCTTTCCCTCCTAGGATCAGAGTTTAATTATGTGCTTAGTGAAGGCCCACTAGTGTAAGGGACAGACTAGGGGTATTAGCATAATCCCTGCCCTCAGGGAACAGCTAAACTAGCCAGAGACACCAGCGCTGGAAAGACACAAGATAATGTGAAATTGAATGCTGAATTGTGAAGAATAGAATAAGATTCTCGAAGTGGAGAAGTCTGAACGGAAGTGAACAGCCTAAGAAGGTCACAAGCAGGGTGGCTGCCAGGAGATGTCAGAAGTTGGTACTTACCGTCATGAACTCACCACCGGAAGGTGACCTTTACCTGAGATGATCCAAAATTTGGCTTGAATAGCACATTGAACCAGCTTCTGAAGGCCAGGCTTAGGTGAAGCAAACTCTCAAAATATCAACCTGTAAACCAGAATTAAATGTATTCAGTTTAAATGAAAAATATAACGTCCGAGGTTCAGATTTGACAAAGAAGCAGATAAATGACCACTCGTGGTTTTGTATGTGGTGCTTGCGGCATGTGCTCCAGTGTGTGTTGTAGGGACGAGGCCAGTCCTGAAGGTGGGTAAGCCTCACAGCGTGTTAGAAGGAGGGCAAGAAAGTATGGCTTAGGGTCGGCTACTAGCATCATCTGGATTATGTTAACCAGGGCTTGAAATCATGGGATTTCAGTACAGAGAGAGGAAATAGGCAAAAATATTTTGAAATGAACAGAAATATTTGCACTAACAATTCATGGGCTGGGTTGTGTGTGATAAGGAAGCATTAGTCATAAAGCACTGCATAATTCATTAATCTCCTGTTTAACAAAGCAGGTGGGGAGAGTTAGAAAAACTTAGCTACAGTCCTGCTTGTTACTTCCTTGAAAGAGGTAAAACGTTTAGTCAAAGAGAATGATTGAAGTACGCACACTATTATATGTAAAATACCAACAGGGACCTACTGTAGAGCACAGGGAAGTACACGCAGTTATCTCGTAATAACCTATAATGGAAGAGAATGTAAAAAAAATATATATATATATGTATACATATATGTATAACTGAATCACTTTGCTGTCAACCTGAAACTGACAACATTTTATTGAAATCGACTATATTTCAATAAAAATTTTAAAAAGAGAATGATTGATGACAACGAGCCTTGAGGTTTGAGAATATGTAATTAATACTGCTTTTACGAGCCTTTATTCAGTATAGAAACACTGGTGAGGTTGAGATGTATAAGCTTGGGTCCCTACTTGGAGACGATTTGAAAAAGAAACAGCCGGATACCTAGACCATAGAATTCAAAGACAGCAAGTTGTGTAACTAGTATTTAGCTAGCGTGCCAAGGTGTATACAGCAAATCAGAGAGCTCGCCGTGGTAATGATTAGCATGTGAGGAAATGAAGGGGGAATAACTTTATAATAAATTTCTAAAAAATAGTGTCTAATTTGGGACTTCCCTGGCAGTCCAGTGGTTAGGACTTGGCGCTCTCACTGTTGAGGGCACAGGTTCAATCCCTGGTCGGGGAGCTAAGATCCCACAAGCCACGGCATGGCCAAAAAAATAGGTGTTAATTTATTACTCTGAATAAAGTCTAGAGTCCTCATGTTTTAAAAGCCACTTGCAATTATTTTTGAGAAAGTTATGCTTGTGTTTAACGTGAATAGGCAGAATTAGAGAAAGAAGAAAAAAATGTTCAAGAGTATAGATGTTGGTTATGTAGGACTATTTCAAGACCACATGTGTAATCACGACTATCTGGTTGCCTACTCTACTTATGTTTGTATATAAATATGTATGTTAACATATATTCACGTGTAAACTCATCCGTCTGTCCGTCCATCCATCCGTCCATCCATCCGTCCCACTCACCGGTCATTTAGTCCTTGCTATCTATGGACCAAAGACCTTGCTAAACAGTGGAAATAAAAAGATTATTAGATGGGCCCCTGGCCTCTAGAAAGCATTGAATAGTAAGAAAATAGTAATGTGTGTAGTGTCGACTTTGCTGGGGAAGGTGGCAACCTCTGTGCCTGCGGGATTCACAGGCGACATCTCCGAGAAGATGACATTCAGCTGAAATGTGAAGGGGCCACGTAACTGTGCCGAGTGAAATGATAGAGCTAATACTATTAGTCGTGCAGGACTTAATCGGTCAACTTTTAAAGTGTTGAGCGTGGGATCCATTGTTCTAAAGAATTCCATGCTCAGTATTTTAAAAGTTGCCATTAGGCACCTCCTAAGTAGATCCAGTGAAATGCCCTGCCGTGTGTGCTTGGAACCCATGAGTCATAATTGGTGATATAGTGCGTTCTGGACCTATGACAGGAATATTACCGCTGGAGTTGCTGTATTGAAAACTGGGATCATGTTTGCCATCTGGTGAGCTGTGCTGTCTCGCCCAGGTTGAGGTTCAAGATGACTAAAGCCCTGAGTAGCCCACAATTACTCAGTTGCCCAAAAGCCCACAAGTAGACGGGAAAGTTGTCTGTGTCTCATCTGGTCCCTGAACTGAAGTTTGCAGAGGGCGGGGGCAGGGAGAGGATGCATGTTGCCTTATCTTTCACTTTCCTGTGTGGTTTGAAGCACTTCCGTTCGCCTGTCAGCCAAATGGAACGAATGGGTCAGCGTTTGTGCCTTGGTGTCAGATAGTAGTTAGAGGCTGGGGACATGGAGGTGAAAAAAGTAAAGAAAAGAAAAGAAAAGAAATGCAGCCCCTGCCTAATAAGAGCTTGTATTCTAAACTTATATCCTGTGCTAATACAGTATTAGAAAGACATTTACATGTGTATTTTTTTTCATATTTTAAACTCTAGTTTAAATGAAAATATGAACGGCTTTGCAATTGAAACCAGAGTACAATAGTTGCTGCAAGTGACTCCTGTTAGATTTTGGTTCTGCCTATATAGCACATGATCTGGTACTCTTCTACTCTATTTATATCGTTTTCTTGTTTACCTATGAGATTAATAAAATCAAGAAGTGACATGCGTGATTGATTCCTGTCATTTTCAGAGAGGACATTGAGGCTTAGTAGAATAAGTAGGTAGATAAAAATTTCTGAATATATGAATAGAAGTCAGGAGATAATCAAAAATAGAAAAAAAGCAGGGCTTCCCTGGTGGCGCAGTGGTTGAGAGTCCGCCTGCCGATTCAGGGGACACGGGTTCGTGCCCCTGTCCGGGAAGATCCCACGTGTTGCGGAGTGGCTGGGCCCGTGAGCCATGGCCGCTGAGCCTGTGCTCCGCAACGGGAGAGACCACAGCAGTGAGAGGCCCGCGTACCGCAAAAAAAAAAAAGAAAGAAAAAAAGCTATTCTACCCCTCTGTCAAGGGGTGAAGAGCCTAAGAAAACTGTTAAAAGAAGCTGAATTTTCTGGTAGCCCGGGAACCTATTAAAGGCTATGGTAAGAGTCCTGGATATCAAAGCCCCTTGAAGGGGTAATTTTAACAGGATGAGGAAAGAAATAGAGCAAGAGGAAAAATTTTAAGTGAGAAGAGGAAAATAAAACAACCCTAGGGCCAAAACAAACCCGGCCCAGGGATACTGCCCAGGAAGGTGGGTTGAGCCAGGTACACATGAAGCCTAGCATTTCTTATTTCCCTTTTCATGCCACAAAATATGAAGTAATCGCCTTAGCTGGACTTACCAGAGTGGTCAGATCACCTAGCAAAGTGCAATGTTTTCTTTAATATGAAGATTTTTGTTCTGTTTAGCTTCTTGAGAAATGACAGTCCTTTTTCTTTTTCTTGTTTTTTCTTTTCTTCTGCCTCATTCTGTAGTCAGGTTCCGAGGAAAATATAATCCCGTATATCCCATAAACCTTTTGGCGTTAGAAATAAAAGTGATGATCTTAGAAAAACTCAAAGTGAAAATTGATTCTTTTCAAAATTGCTCAGTAAACTTTAATAGAAAATTATTCCAACTTACCTAATTCAGTTTCTGGATTTCATATATGTATGAAATATATATATGAATAGCTTGATAATGAACATGCTTAAAGTAAATACATATGTACTCAGGGGGTGATATGAAAATCAAAGTGATATGAGTAGAATTTTACCTGTTCTACTTATACGCTACATATTTATACCCTAAAGACACACATGCATATATGTGTGTATATGTGTGGGTATATTTACATATGCATGGGGGTATATACACACACAAATATATACCTGTATTCTGTAGAGGGACCACTGAAGACAAAGTAGAAAAAGCAAACAAAGTAGCAGTAAAATTCCATTTTTATGACTTGGACAACACAGGTGAATGAGAAACGAGAAGGTCTCGGAAACTAATAGAATTTTCATTCTATAATAAAAACTTCCATTAATTAAGCATCTTCTTCATGCCGGATCCCATCCTATGGGAACCTCTTGGAATCACTCTTTGGTGTATCTGAGGAGGGATGAGGGATCATTTCTTTTCAGAAGAGTCAGATGGAGACTATGTCACATGAATCCCAAAATCTGCTTTTGTGTTCCAAAGGATGACCTTTTTTTTTTTTTTTAATTTTTATCGGCGTATAGTTGATTTACAATGTCGTGTTAGTTTCTACTGTAAAGCAAAGTGAATCAGTTATAAATATACCTATATCCACTCTTGTTTTAGATTCTTTCCCCATAAGGATGACCTTTTAAGGTGTGATTTGTACTGGACGACATGTAAGAAAAAGGATTTTGTGCTGCGAGACACTCTGCAGTCTTGGAGCCCTAGGTTTCCAAGCGGACCAGTCGGCACTTGGAAGAGTTTTGTGAAAGTGCCTTGGTTAGGAGGAGGGGAGGGGCCTTCACTCCTGGGGGCCTTGGAGCCCCTAACCCCGGGCTGCCTGGTTAGGGAGTGGGCCGTGCACAGCACGGGGCTCCTTGTTGGCACGTTTGCTCAGTGCCTCAGCCCCTCCAGGACTGTATGTTTCTCTCTGGCTTCATAATACGCTGATATTTACAAGTTGTTTCCATGGATATTGTCTGTAGAAAATGCTGATATCCGGTGATAGCAGTGCCACACAGACCTTGGGAAATAATAAGATATTCTAGAAAAATGTAGTAGTGGGTGTTTTCTAGTCATATGCTCTGTGTTTAAGCTGCTTTCTTTTTGACACGACTATACACATGGACGGAAATGTGATTTGGATCTTAAACCAGAAAAAAAAAAAAAAAAAGCTAAGATTTTAAAAAATAACCTTCTGGACTGTCTAGTTTGGTGCTTATTTTGCCAAGAGGGGCATGATGTCTAGAGCCGGTTAAAACTGAACAGCTATTTCCTTAAAATAAGGAGTTCATGACTCAAGACTGAAGTGCTCTGCACATCTGTTTGTGTTTGTTAAAGTACTAGGCTATGGGTCTGTTCTTAGTGATTTTAAAACTTTGAATAATGAATTATGCTGGATGGCCTGAAATTTGTTTTAAACTCAGAGTATTTTTTTCAGAGTATTTTTTCTCAGAAATCATTCCATCATGAAATAAATTTTAATAAATATAAATGCTCAAAATAAGTACCCTGAGCTTAAAAAAAAAACACTCATATTCAGGACTACGCCTGAAATTCTCTAGTATCCCAAGAGGAAGAATATTTTGATTTCACTTTGGTGTATTTTAAAACAAACTTATTTTGCCATTTGCACAGACTTTATCACCGAAAGGTAAATCTGTGTATCTAAACAGACGAGCCTTTTAAAATCCCTTATGCTCCTGATCTGCCATTTAAATATTTTCTTTTAAAACCAGGCCTGACGTCATGATAATGCTTTGATAAGCATTGCAGGAATCTGGTCCAAATTTTATTATCATACTACTTAAATAATTCTCTCAGCTTTAGATAAACCCATATCCAGTGCACCTTGGTCTGTCTGTGCAAGTGTAGGGACAATACAGCATAGGTAAAAAATGAACCAACCTAACCAACAGCAATCCTTTGCGAATGTCTTGATTAGTGATGTTATGGCCTTTTGTTAATATGTTTAGGCAATGGAATTCAGCTATTCAAAGAATCTATTTGGTTGGTAGGTAAACAGCATACAGAAGGAGCAGTCCGTAGGGTGCCTTTGGGTGATGGTTCATTGTGGCTTTCCTATGCCTGGAATGGTGTTGATATTGGATGGACAAGAGTATATCCGTAGGCCTTCTTTCTTTTAAATTTTGAGGCCCTTTAAGGAAGCCTTGACACGTGCGTTCCCATTTCAATATTCCTAGTATCCTAAACTCAAGAGTTGGAATGCATTACAAGAAGTCCTTTTTTCCTATATCCACCTACTTCTACAGGCAAATTCTCCTTTATCCTTACCCTATGTATTGAAAGTAGAAGGAAAAACAAACAAGATGATAACCCATGAGAGAAAAGCTTTGCTTAAGTCTGAGGAGAATGTTCATTTCATTGCTTCAATTTAGTCCCTCCAGTTTCTGTCCGTACTACAGTGGTTTGGTAGTTGGCACATGTAGCAAAGGTATACTGTCTATCATTTATATAATTGTTATTTAATTGTTACTGGTTTAATAGTGACTCAGTCAATATATGGTTAATAAACAGCCACACACCGCAAAGCATCACTAGGCGGCCCTCAGTGTTAGTGAGGTTTTATTGTGAGAATAATTACCTGATAGTAATGATGGTTAAGAGTGGCCCTCGGAGCAGAGAGGAACCTGGTCTCGTGAGGGGGCTCTGAGTTGACCTGGTAACCGGAGCTGCCTGAATCTCGGCATGGTTTCAGGAATTGCACAATGGTACAAGGTGATGCTTCTGTAACAGTGCATCCATCACCCGCGTAGTAGTTGCCTCAGGGTAGGGGTAATATGTTTCAAGGGCTGGCGAGTCCTGGAAAGGATGCTGAGCGGGTAGGTGGGTGCTGTTTTTACATTAACTTATTTCATTCCCACAACAGCCGTCAAGTTGACCCTGTTCCTGTGCCTGTTTTGTAGGACGTAAAATACAGACACAAAATTGAAGAATTCGTTATTTGCCCACTGCATTCATAAATGTGTCTTCTACTACAGTGAAAGGAGCAACCGGTAATAATAATTAACAGCGAGGCATGTGTGCTTGTGTTGTTCTAGGCAGGTAGGCTTCGGAAAGTAGGGCCATGGGGGCTGGTTCTGAGGTCTGCCTCGAGCCAGAAGTAATGATTCCCGCAGCTTGTGGTCAGGTGAGGAGCTCAGGGGCCCGCTGTTTCTCAGAGCCAGAGTATTACATGTGGGGTTGTGACGATAGCAGCTACTAAAAAAACCACTTATTGAGCAGTTTACTCCTTAGGCATTGTTCTAATTGCTTCATGTACATACGTTCTCTCATTGACCGTTCACGACAGCCTTGAGAGTTAATGAATATTATCCTCATTGGAAAGAAGACGATCTAGGGAGGCTCCATCGTGTCCTGTTTTGCTAGAGACAGTATCGTGTGATGGCTAAGAACATGGGCTCTGAAGCCCAGAGCCAGGACCTGCCTCCCCGTTACCCTTCGTTGTATGACTTGCTTTGTTACCTCTTTATACCTCAGTTTCCCACCTCTAATATGGATATAATAATGGGAGCTACAGATAGGATTGTGTTTGAAGATGGAATCACTTAATATGTATAACGTAGCTGCATACATGTACTCCATATCGTTTGCTTTATTATCGTGCTTACTTTTTTGCACAGATATTCTGGAAGACTTGGGATTTTGGTAAAAGTTATCGTAAACGCATGCCTTTTTGTCATTCAATAATATTGTTTGCCTTTCTTCATAGGGTGCTTATATTTTATTTGTTACTTTTATTACTACACCTTTTTACAGCTCGCTGAAAGACGTGTTTCCCTATTCGGTTTCTAACTTTTTTTTTTACTGTCATAAGGAAAAACTATTGATGCTTGTATATTTATCTCACACTTAGTCACTTTAGTAAATTCTGTTTTAGTTCCAGGTGGTTTTTTTTTTTTTTTTTTTTTTTTTTTTTACTTAGGCCATGGCTCACGGGCTCAGCCGCTCCGCGGCATGTGGGATCTTCCCGGACCAAGGTCCGAACCCGTGTCCCCGGCATCGACAGGCGGACTCTCAACCACTGCGCCACCAGGGAAGCCCTCCAGGTGGTTTTTAAAAGCCAAAAACTTTGAAACCTGTTTTTCTCTCACACCCAGACCACCTCCTATCAGATCTTCAGACTGTTCACAGCCTGGAGCCCATTCTTTACCCCTACCTGCCCCCATGCTCAAGCCACCCACCTGGATGATGGCGGAGCTTTTCCAGTCTCTGTGCTTATCCGACTACTGTCTGTTCTTAAGGGATCTGTTATCAACTAAGGATCGTTTTTCTCCTGCTTCTATTACATTTATTTGCTTTCCTCTCTTAATAAATTAGCTCGAGCTTCCCCCCAAAATGCTGAAAATAGTAGTGAGAATGGCCGATCCTGTCTTTGTTCTAACCTTAATGAGAATGACTTTGATTTTCTTTAATGTAATACTTGCAGTTAATTTCTGTTGTGTAATTTTACCATGATTTGAAAGTTTCCTGCTCTTCACAGTTGACTCTGTTTTTATCTAAGTATAATTGACTTTATTACGTTTTTTTCAGCATTTATTAATATGAACATATAGTTTTTCTCCTTTGAATATTCTAAAAAGTCATCATTACATTAATCCTCAAGTTCATGATGCAAATCCATATTCTGTCAAGAAGTATGCTTTTAACCCACTAATAAACGATGTTTGATTAAATTTTATTTAGAATGTTTGCATTTCCCTCCATTTATAAAAAGGTTTTTTGTTTTTTTGTAGTTTTTTTGCGGTACGCGGGCCTCTCACTGTTGTGGCCTCTCCCATTGCGGAGCACAGGCTCCGGACGCACAGGCTCAGCGGCCATGGCTCACGGGCCCAGCCGCTCCGCGGCATGTGGGATCTTCCCGGAATGGGGCACGAACCCGCGTCCCCAGAATCGGCAGGCGGACTCTCAACCACTGAGCCACCAGCGAAGCCCTTCCCTCCATTTATGAGTGAACTTGGCCTTCATTTTACATGTTTGATATTTTGCCATTTCAAAAAACTTGGACACAGTACTTTTTTTTCAATTATTAGAAATTCTTACTTTTTCCAGCTTTATTGACATATAATTGACATGTAACATTGTGTAAGTTTAAGATGTACAACCTGTTGATTTGAAATACTTATATATTGCAGTATGATTACCACTGTGGCACTAGCTAAGAGCCCCTTCATACCACGTCACTCTACTTCTACATTTAAGATCCATTCTCTCAGCAACTTTCAAGTATATGATACAGTACTGTTAACTATATTCGTAAGATTTAGGCTAGGTTTTATTATTATTAATTGAGTGAATATCTGGTCATGTTCCATTTTTTTTTTACAATTGCTTACATAACATTGAAATTATACATTCCTTTAATATCAAACAGAACTCTTCTATAAATCCTATGCCATTGCATCTTTTTTTATTGACAGATGTTTGACAGTCTTTTCAATTTCTTCTGGAGTTATTAGTCTGTTCACTTTTTCCACTTTTTTAGTCAACCGTTGTAATTTACGTTTTCCTAGTAAGGCATCCATGTCATTTAGCTTTTCAGATTTAATTGGCAATAGTGTTGCCTAAAACATACTTACAGATGTGAAATCCATTTTGATCTGTGATTACCTCTTCCTTACTCCTATGCATGGAAATTCTTGACCTCTCTCTCTCCCCCCCCACCAACTCCTTTCTGAGAACCAGCTCTTGGTTTTAATTCTGAATCCTAATTTGGTATTTGAATATATCTTTTAGAGTTTTAGTCTTCATTTTTTTCACTTTATACTCTCTTGGTTTTCTTTTTTTTTTTAATTTTTCTAACTTTGTAGATTGAGTTCATGGCTTATATATTTGCAGTATTTTTATTTAGTAATAAGATAATTTAGAACTCTTCACTTCCTACCATGTACAGTCAACACCCCCATTTTTGACACGTAGAACTCTCATATTTTCCTGAGAATTACTCCATCGTATGTTGTCCTCCCTCTGCAGCGTGCTCTTTGCTTTGACTTATGCATTTCCTATGTAGGTTTAAAGTTCTCCATAACGAATTTTGAGTGCCTAAAAGTAGACAGTCCTGAGTCAATTAAAATTAATACCTGTAAATGTATATGCCCAAATTATCAAGTTGATGGATTAATTTATTTGAATGACTGTTAATGGTTCTCCAGCCACTGAACAAGTTCATTTGGCCAGTCTGGACAAAGACACATAAATTCTATACTGTTAAGCCTCAGAATAGAGGAAATATAATTAAGTAGGAAGATTTTAAATATAATAGGCAGTACGGCTTCGCTCTTGAGAGCGTGGGCTTTGGAGTTCAGCTCCCAAAACCGAAGCCTTCGCTCTACACTTAGTTGCTATGTGACCTTGGCTGGGTACTTAGCTTTTCCATATTTTATAATCTGTAAAACGGGCAAAATAACAGTATTAACCTTTTATGATTTTTGTGAGGATCAAAGGAATGTATAAAGAGCAATGACTATGTGTAACATGTGTTACGTGTGTAATTTTTAAACAATTGTTATTGGAGTAGAGTTGCTTCACAGTGTTGTCTTAGCCTCTGCCGTACAGCAAAGTGCATCAGCTCTACGTGTACATACATCCCCTTTTTTGGATTTTCTTCCCATTTAGGTCACCACAGAGCACTGAGTAGAGTTCCCTTTGCTATACAGTAGGTTCTCCTATTTTATTTATAGTATCAATAGTGTATATATGTCAATCCCAATCTCCCAATTCATTCCACCACCACCCCGCTTCCCCCCTTGGTATCCATACATTTGTTCTCTACGTCTGCGTCTCTATTTCTGCTTTGCCAATAAGTTAATCTGTACCATTTTTCTATATTCCACATATAAAAGATATCATATGATATTTGTTTTTTTCTTTCTGACTTACTTCACTGTGTGACAGTCTCTAGGTCCATTCACGTCTATGCAGATGGCATCATTTTATTCCTTTTTATGGCTGAATAATATTCCATTGGATGTATGTATCACATCTTCTTTATCCATTCATCTGTCAGTGGACACTTAGGTTGCTTCTATGTCCTGGCTGTTGTAAATAGTGCTGCAATGAACATTGGGATGCATGCATCCTTTCGAATTACAGTTTTCTCTGGGTATAAGCCCAGGAGTGGGATTGCTGGGTCATATGGTAGCTCTATTTTTAGTTTTTTAAGGACCCTCCATACTGTTCTCCATAGTGGCTGTATCAATTTGCATTCCCACCAACACGCATAATTATTAAAATTTATTTTCATTATAAGGTAAAGTATGGATGACCATTCTGGTGCCTAAATAGGGATTTAAAATGTTTCCTCTGTGTCTGGGTTGTCTTCTGTTAAACCAAAGTGTAAGCCAGCGAGCACTGCTGCGTAGCTGTCATCTTGTTAAGTTTATTACCTTCCCCAACAAGCCCAGGCTCCCGTCGACACATGCAGAATGAGGCCTTCTGAAGATGCATGTCTGTTTCTTGGTAGAGTTTCACACCACCCTCGGGTTCGATCATTCACAGGGTAGATTTAATTGACAGGGTTTTAGTTAGTGTGAACTAGAAGCAGCCTGTTTTGCAGGGTTGGTGTATTTTCGTGGAAGGAAGCTGGGTGTCGGACAGTTGTGTTTACAAGTGAATTTATTTCTTTGGTTTTGTCCTCAGCAGCTCTCCTATCTTCAGTTTTTAAATTCCCATGTGAGAACGAAAATTTTGTCTACAATACCAGACTTGTTTGTTAAACATAAAAGAACATAAATCCTCCGTGGGTCCCCAGGGGTATGATAGAGAAAGGGAGTGCTCGTTATAAACCACTTAGCGCTGTGTATACTGTATCGTGTTTCCATGAGAAAGTGATGTTTGATTGGCCCCTAAAATAGGTTTAGTAAATCCCTTAAATACTGATGTGAGCAGTTGTGCATGTGGGAAATTAATACCTGAGAGGGTGTTATAGGATTACCATGTCTCCAGAAAAGTCACCTGGGCATGTGTAGATTTCTGAATCTGATTCTGTTTTGTAATTTCACTTTTATGGGTCAAACGTTGCTTGGTTTTATTTTCTCCCATTCATTTGGCTGAGGCCTGCAGATAATCTTTTATCATTGTTTTCTCTCTTCCTTTCTTCTTGATGTTTTGAGCTGTGTTGTAGCGTGTCAGCCAACCAACTTATGCAATGAGTCCCATAGCCTCTACATGGCATTCTATGAGAAAAAAGAAACATTTCAAAGTATTGGGGAAGATAATTGGATTGAATACTTTAGTCTTTTTCCAACCACACTCTATAAACAAGTTAGAGGAAAATATGGAATTCAGTGGCAGTGGTTTTTGTTTTGTTTTGTTTCTATTTTGAAGGTTAGGAAGCAGCCGTGAGGCATGGTAATATGTCTCAAGTAGATTGTCACTGGGTCTGTTTTAGACGACTTGAATATGATTTAAATATAAGAATGCTATTTTTAGCAAGAGGATTTACTGTTTTGATTCACAAAATTACTGTGGAATAATTGGATGAAACTTAGCATTTTATTATCATAATGACACTGCTTTTGAAAAACAAATCCTAAAATGCCAAATTTACTATGAAACAATTAGTAGTATAACTTAAGTTCTACTTCTGAAAGGCAAAGAACAGAGCACTTTTTAGAGGTTCGTTTCATTTAACTTCATGGAATGAAAAACTATGTAGGTCTTTAAAATACGATGATAGATTTTTGTATGCACCAGACTTGTATGAGCTTGTGAGAATTAATTACCAGCTATCTAACTGCAAATCCAAAAATTGTTATAAAGATTAGGGTTATGGGGTGGTTTTTTTTTTTTCTATGGCGTCAAATTCAGTAGCAAATCTTCATGAAACAAGTAATAATCTACTTGTCACTCTTCTGTGCAGGACAGTGATTTTTGTCTCAGGACACAAGTTAGATATGGCAAAGTTTAAGACTTATTTGTGCCTTAATACGTTAACACTGATAATCTAGATATTTCCGAGTGTGCTTAAAAACTCCTTTTGTTTTTTTTTTTTTTTTTCCTAAATTGTGTGCTGTCATGAGTTGCTGAATTAAGGCCAGTAAGATCTTTCTTTTTATTCTTATATTTAAATTAAAAAAATTATTTTTGGCGGCGTTGGGTCTTTGTTGCAGTGCGCGGGCTTCTCATTGCGGTGGCTTCTCTTGTTGCGGAGCACAGGCTCTAAGCAAACAGGCTTCAGTAGTTGTGGCACGCGGGCTCTAGAGAGCAGGCTTAGCGGCCATGGCTCACGGGCTTAGTTGCTCCGTGGCATGTGGGATCTTCCCGGACCAGGGCTCGAACCCATGTCCCCTGCATTGGCAGGCGGATTCCTCACCACTGCGCCACCAGAGAAGCCCCTAAAAACACCTTTTAAATACTTATAAGGAGCTTGCAGATCGGATTAACAAATATGGTGTTTCTTTATTTTTGGCCACGCCGGTGGCATGTAGGACCTTAGATCCCAGACCAGGGATTGAACCTGCGCCCCCTGTAGTGGAAGCACAGAGTCTTAACCACTGGACAGCCAGGGAAGTCCCTGGTGTTTCTTTTTTTAACAGAAATCAAAAGGAAATATGTATAATAAAATAGTTATGTGAGCTGTTAGTTTTAGGTTCCTTGCAAATGGTATTCTTTTCTCTTGGGATGTTTCTATTAGAAAGATTATAATAGTTGTTTTGAAAATGGTCTGGAGGAGGGAATAAATTAGGAGTTTGGGATTAACATATACACACTACTGTATATAAAAGAGATAACCAACAAGGACCTGCTGTACAGCACAGGGAACTCTACTCAATATCTTGTAGTAACCTATAAGGGAAAAGAATCCGAAAAAGAACATATATATGTTTAACTGGGTCACGTTGCTGTATACCTGAAACTAACACAACATTGTAAATCAAATTTACTTCAATTTTTAAAAATTAGAAAATAAAATGATTTTAAAATGATCTGAAGAAAGTTTTTGACACTATGTGTTCACCCAACCAGTTTATTGAAAATGACTTCCTAATTGCCAGGCCCACGGGATGCTTCTTGGCTTTCATCTCCTTTGGTCTTTCTCTGGCAGTGACAGCGGGCCCACTTCTGCTTGGGTGGACACTCTCCCTCCCCCTTGCCTCCGTCCTGTGCCATCCTGCTTCCCTGAGGGCTCCTTTTCAGGATGTTTTTGTTACCAGGGCTTCCTTTCTGCCCACACTTGAGATGCTGTTGTTTCCGCATCCTCAGACGTGTTGTGATCCTGTGTCTATGCTGCTGCCTCATTGAAACCTCCTGTAGGTGCCCCATAGTCTGCAAGGGAAGCAAACTCAGATGCCCACGTGGGCAAGTGATGGAAATAAATGAAGATCTGGTTATTAAGAAAAAAATAATAAAGCAGCATAGGAAACAGACAAGGCTTTTTAAAAACTGGAAGGAGGATGTCTCATCTAAAGCCCTTTCCACCTGGCCCAGCCTCAGTTTCCGCGAAGGAGTGAAGGCCATACTGACCTCGTGCGGTAAACGCTCTCCGTCCCTGGCACCCAGCTGCTCGGGTGAGGCCAGAGGACAAAGGGCCCTCCTCTCCCGGAGCTGACGCCGGTTCTGCAGATCTGAGTAACACAAGGAGTCACACCAGGGCTAATAATATTTAGTATGACCAGATGTTCAAATTTGTTTTAAAAGGGCCTGAAATCCAGATTTTTCTGTGAAATTTAACTTTTGAAAATGTTGACTTACAGACAGGGAAAGACAAATATCACATGATATCACTTATATGTGGAATCTGAAAAAAATAATATAAATGAACATATTTACAAAACAGAAATAGACTCACAGACATAACAAACTTACGGTTACCAAAGGGGAAAGGGGGGGATGGGGGGATGGTGGGAGGTAAATTAAGAGTTTGGAATTAACATACATATACACACTACTATATAAAAAATACATAGACAGTAAGAACCTACTGCACAGCCCAGGGAACTACGTTCAGTATCTTGTAATGACCTATAACGGAAAAGAATCTGAAAAAAATATATATGTATATGTGTAACCGAATCACATTGCTGGGCACTTGACATTATAAATTAACTATAGTTCAATAAAAAGTAACTTTAAAAATACAGGTAGCACCTAAAAACTTAATCGATTCATTAAATGTCGACAAATATTTTAAAGAAGGGTAGAGGGCTTCCCTGGTGGCGCAGTGGTTGAGAGTCCGCCTGCGATGCAGGGGACGCGGGTTCGTGCCCCGGTCCGGGAGGACCCCACGTGCCGCGGAGCGGCTGAGTCCGTGAGCCATGGCTGCTGAGCCTGCGTGTCCAGAGTCTGTGCTCCGCCACGGGAGAGGCCACAACAGTGAGAGGCCCACGTACCGCAAAAAAAATAAATAAATAAATAAAAATAAAGAAGGGTAGAACCTCTTCACACTGTGCTTAACCTCTTTGGAACATTGGTCTCCAAACTACTTTTCTAACATCCGACTCTGAAACTTCAAGGCCTTCGTACCTACACCTGTTCTTCCAGCTTGAGCTCCATCCTCTGTTCACAAGGGACCACCCCGGGCCCCTGGTTTCCTCTGTTACGTCCTCGGGATTGTGCTTCTCGCTAGAATGCGTTTCCATTCTCCCTGTCCCCCCTGGTCAGTCAGGACTCACTGACAGCCCAGATGCTGCTTTGAAGGCTGACCCTCATCTCACTGTACAGGGTTTCCCTCACCTTGCAAGTGTTCCGCACTGCCCGTTTTTCCTGAGCACTACCGTTAGAGCGCTCAGCGCTGTTCAATGGACCCTGAGCCCATAGAAGCTATGGTTTCATCTCTGTATCCCGAGAATCTAGCCCAGCACTTTGTGGGCTGGCACTTTGGGCCAACACAGTGCTTCACAGGTACTCGTGGAATGACTGACCAGGCCTGAAATCAGCTGTCTGCAAACTAGCCCTGATGGTAACGCATATCAGGGAGCGTCACCTCCCAAACACAGAACAGACATACTCTGTGAAAAGCGACTTTGTTCCACCTGTAAACGATCTCGGTATAAAAGTTACTCTTTGATTTAAAATGCTAGTTATCAACTTTTATACGGCGTCACGTCTGAAATAACCACTCAGTCTGTTTTACCCAAATCTTCCTCCCCCCTGCCCCCGTTCCTGGTCCACCTTCACAGCAAGACTCCTGGGAAGGTTGTACCGGCTGCCTTGTGCATTTATCATCTACCACCCAGGCTCGTCGTGCGATCGAGCAAAAGCTATGCTCTCCTCCGGTATCTGAGTTTTCTTATTTGTTGCTTTCACAGTCGCAGGGTCACATTAAAGTAGGTGCCGGGTGGGAGCGAAGGGGTGCTGGGTAGAGAGGAAGGGCAAACTGTTGAGTAGGAGCTCTGTACCCGCGACGTCTAGGCGCCGCGCGTGTGCTGCCCCGCCTTCCCTCTCTTAAAACATCCCCGTGAGTCAGGTAGCATTCTCCTCATTTTAAGGACAAGAAAAACGAGGCTGGAACAGGTTAAGTTACACACCATAGGAGAGCTCTGGCTACTGCTTGAGGACAAAGTTGCGTAAGTACAATTGGTTCATTATGCACTTTGTCCTTTTTCATCAGTTTTTTTTCTTCTGTAAATTCTGTACTGTACAGAGTATATTAATTTTAGTTGTCTGACATCTACTGAATTTAGACTTTTTAAAAAACCAACCAGTCGTCTTCATCCATGTCAGACCTCCCTTAAGAAAAGTTTGGCAACGTCCTCTTTACTATTGTGAAACGCAATTCATAACAGCGATCATCTATTTATATGTGCAGTTGTTTAAAAAATAAATGTCATGGCCTACATGCTCTGTAAAGCTGAAATGATAACAGTCATTTATATTAAAATACACATGCACCATTACAAGAAACGGAAAATGAAGCAGTCAGATGTTTGTATCTTTTAAGCAGCAGACTCGGACTAAATGGGTATGTTTTCTGGTTTTCACTGTGATGCAAAGAGTATAAGCAACGTTCCTATTAGTGATTTGATTTTCCAAAGTAGTAGCTGTTGTTCCAAAGTACAGACGCTTCCTTCGACTTAACGTGATGGTTCTATTTCTAGAAAATTTGGCTTCAGCTAAATCTGCAAAACACATTTGTGCTTCTGTGTGACAGTATTACGTTCTAGACTCAGATGGACGATAGCAGAAATGTTGCCTTACGTGAGTGTCCAGCGAACTGTTTGAAAGACGTGGAGGGCGTGGAGCAAACACCCATTTTTGGGACTGTCCCTTGTTGGGTGTCCATGGACCTTGCCCACTTCACCCCCCGCCCCCTCATCGAGACAATGTAAAATGCCCTACACATTTCTCACAATTCTCATAAGGGGCAGCCCTGCTCTCCATGAGTGCCACTGATCGAAACTTTCAAACCCAAGTTAACATTGGTTAGAAGAGTATTAAGCATTCATTCCATAGGTTTAAGATACTGTGTGTAGCACAGTGTAAACCAGAAGCATGTAAGAATTGATTCCTTTCTTCAAGGGTTTAACAGCCTAGCTAACAAGATGGATTACTTGCATAGGCGTAGTTAAAAGTATGCGTTTATCAGGAAGAGAAAGATGGCAGTGAGCTGAGAACAGCCAGAAAGGTCTCACAGAGGCAGCTCAGTACAGAGTGAGATTTGGAGGACGTGTCTATAAAAAAGTGGCTCTAGAAAAGCTTGGAACACAGATGAGGAAAGGGGGCCAAGGAGCCTGACTGGGGTGAAGGAGCGACTGCCGGAAAGTGATGGGCAGTGATCATGGAAATTAAGTTGGAGCAAAATTGTCATATCCAAATGGAGATTAAATTGAATAATTCATGAACGCCAGATATGGTCGCTCTGTACAGAATATTCAAGTTTTGACATGGCTCTTTAAATGAATTTGAAGTTCGTTACCAGTAAAACTGGAGGGCTTAGAATCGAAGACTTGTATTTCTTTAATTGGGAATGCATTTTCAGTTGTGTCTCTTCTTTGGAAGATTTTATTCTATTTATGCAGTTAAATTTGGGATGAACTCACAGCTGTGGTCTGCAGGGACTCATTGTCTCCATGGAC
Source organism: Neophocaena asiaeorientalis asiaeorientalis (assembly GCF_003031525.2). Classification (NCBI taxonomy): domain Eukaryota; kingdom Metazoa; phylum Chordata; class Mammalia; order Artiodactyla; family Phocoenidae; genus Neophocaena; species Neophocaena asiaeorientalis. The sequence goes on from NW_020173335.1 coordinate 3,694,411, forward strand.
ATGGACTTTGAATTCCTAAAATAACAGACCATGGTTTGATGTCTCTTCTATCTTGGTCTCTTGCAGGTATGATTTTGTAGAGGTTGAGGAACCCAGCGATGGAGCCGTATTAGGGCGCTGGTGTGGGTCTGGCACTGTTCCGGGAAAGCAGATTTCTAAAGGCAATCAGATCAGGATACGGTTTGTGTCTGATGAATATTTTCCTTCGGAACCCGGGTTCTGCATCCACTATAACATTGTCATGCCAGTAAGTACCGCTTAGAGATGCCCTTATGTATCTGGATCAGTTGTTTGGTCACTTCTTTTTCTCCTTTTAAACAGGAGATTTGGGAAAACCAAGAACCAAAAACCTTTCCATAGCTTGATTTTTTTTTTCATAAATGTCACTATGGTTATCGCTATAACTATAATTTATTCACTGCAGATTATTTGTGTCTCCATTGCCTTAAAAGTCCACGCTTTTATGTGTTTTAATTTTTCCCCCATTAAGGTGTCATCTTTCCTTTCTGTACCCACCAAAAGTTGATTGTTTAGATGTGTCATTTTATCTTTTTTGGGGGGGAAAGGTCAACTTATTAACTACTCTTTTCAAATCAGTGTTTTAGTAAAATATATTTAAAAAAGTAGTTATCTCAGTTTTCCTACTTAATATTTGTCCTGATTAATAATATTATGGCCTTTGTACCCCAAAGAGGAAGTTTCAAAATTCTCACAGGGATTTAGGAAATCTATTTTTATTTGTATTGCAATTGTTTATTCCCTTTATTTTATGTATTATTTCGAACATTTGTATCTATTTGTTGCGCTGCAACAAAAATATTGAAAACCTTCTGGCTGTTTATCACATTCTGCTTATAACGGTAATTCAGAACTATTTATACAAATATGGTGTCACCTAGTATACTTTTCAAATATGATGAGTATCACCGTTTAAAAGACTATAAAATTGATATCATGAATGATTTTGACAGATCAGGCAAATCACTATGCACACTGGGAACATGAAATGGCGTGGGCTATATGCATTAATTAACATGTATATTCTAACCAGGTATACAAATAATGCATCCAGCACCCTAACAATTCATGAGGCCAGCTAGAAAACATGGGATCAATATTTAACTTTATATATTATTATATAATTATTATAATTACAATTAGAATATATAAAATTATAATTATATATTACATTGATATGTAAATATTACGAATAATTATACATGAACATATAAATATTGTGAGCGATTGTACATTATTCATATATTATATTATATTATAATATTATATTATATAATACTTTTTAAACATTGTGAATAATTATATATTATTCATATTGTAACATTAAGCAGGAATTTCCCTTTTTTGATCGCCCAAACTCAATTCCGTGGAATAGTATTTAAGCAACTGACTAAATTATGAAGTTGAAGTATTGCTTGAGATACAGCTGAAAAGAAACAACAGAATGTAAACTGAAGTTGGAAAGATGATAATTTATTTATTAACAGAATCATTTACTGTGTACAATTGAAGTTAAGGGAGGTACCTCTAAAATATGCTGTGAATTTACATTGGGAATCTTGATCAGTTTTCTGATACAGATTATTTGAGGTATCTGTGTCTCTATTCCATTATGAAGTACTTTGCACAGTATAGATTCTCTACCATGTCCTTTGTTAATTTCCAAAATTTTTCTTAATTTAACTGTTCAACATTTTAATTTAAATTTAATAAAATTTAATAATTTCACCTAGAAAAGTGTTAATATTAGACAAGGATGAACTTACTTAAAAACCTTTTGATACTGTGACTGTTTGTTTGAATGAAACCACTAAGAATCTGTTTATCACCCTTTCACAGTATGCTGCTTCACAGAATTTATGAGTTGAATATTTGTTTTAAGCCTAAAACGCCCTTGGGAGCCATGAGAAAGCTATACTTTCACAAAGTTATACAGTCCATATTTTCCAGTTTGGATTTAGCACATCTAATGTTCTTAAATATTTAAATATGAAACAATCAAATTTTACTGTAAAACATAATGGTAGGTCTTGTATCATAGCGAAGGTTTGATTTATCCCAAACCTGTGACAAAAATAAACTTGAAACTGAGAAGCTATTTGTACAGGATTTTAAATGAACTAGTGTCTTTACATTATATTAATAGCAATCTATTATCATCCCACAGAATAAGACATGAAAGCAAAAACATATATATGCTGACACCAAGTGTTGCCTTCCTCTGATTTTATGATCTCATAGGTTGCCTGGTTGTATAACCCACGGAGTGGTGTGGAAGAAATAAAATATGTAAAGACAAAAACACAGGAAATGTACAGTGCCTCGCTTAGTTCTGGCCCCATTATAGTTTTTCAACAAGTAGTTGAATACTGAGTTGACCATACAACTCAGTCACCCCAGCTTAACTAACAGCGGATTCACTGACACTTGTGTTTCCATATGTATGTGTGTGTCAGATTCCTGAGCCTGGAGATGAGATAAAGACCCATAAGGATCTGCTGTAAGTACCACCCATCCTCTGGACTGGGAAGGACCCTGCCCCCTGGGTTTGACCTGTTACCAGGCATTCACTGTGACTAAGACCAGAAACTGCATCTGGGAGACTTTGGGTGAAGAGGGTATTTCTATTTGCATCATCAAAATTAAGTTCAGTACGTTTTTAGATCGTTACTGAAATAGTTGGATAAATTGTCAGTATGGACTTCGGATTGACACTCTCTTGGGCTCTGTTGAACGTGTCTTTCTTGGTAACTAACTTCTTGGTGACTAGTTGCCCTGTGATGGCTGTCTGGGGAAACACTTTGCATTATGCTTAATTAGGAAACCATCAGGCTGGGGCCAGAAGAAGCAAGAGAAGAGGACAGTAGGTTCCTGCCTTGCTTAACATGTGTGACCTGGTGATTTTAATCTTGCCAGATGGCTTTCTGGAGTGATCACTGATACATGAATTGTACTGTCTCACAAGCTTTGGCTCCTCAGGGTGTGAGTTTACTTTGACGGTTTACCTGCCATTCCCTCACTCACCCTTTGCCCTGATCCCATGCAGCCGTGGCTCTCTCCATGAAGCACACACTCATTCTGATCTCAACAACTGCCCCAAGTTGGTGAGTGAGAATTGGTGAGCACTCTAGCCTCCCAGAGTGTTGTGAATTAGTGTACGTTGCTCAAGGGCACCCCTCCCTGCCTGACCCTCTCGCCCAGCATCCCTGCCAGCAGGGCATCATCCATCAGTCTTATCTGTGCACCAGCGAAGGAAAGCCTCAGGGAAGAAAGTTTGCCTTTTGGAGAGGAGGCTTTAAAGTTCTGTGGCATTTGCTCAGGGGCAAGTGCCCCTCCAAGCCCCTGGATCCTCGCTCACACTTTTTTTTTTCCTTTTCTTTTTTCCCAGAGATGAACTTCATAATTAACACACCCAGCTCCCCAGACGCCATGGTCTCCCTGACTGCAAACCCCCTGCTGCACAGGGGGACTAGGGACCACCGGCCCGATGGCTTCTTGATTTTGTAATGATACAATGCTATTCAGCACAGGCCCTGAGCGCACTGTGAACTTCCTGCCTCGAGCTGTCGCTGTGTAGCTGTTCAGTGTTCCCTCGTCTGCCATCACCCCTGCGGGGGGGGGTGTGAACCCCCCATGGAGCTCTCACTTACTTTATGTGACAGAGTAGTGATGATCCATAAACCAGAAAACCGAAGAATCGCAGTAATGACACGACATACTCTCCTGGTCCTGGTGTATTAGGCTGTATTGCCAAGGATACATTCTTGTCCTCCTTAAAGAAAGAATGGAACTGGAATCTCTTCTTTTCTTTCCTTCTTTTTCTTTTTGTTGTTGTTGTTGGGGACTGGAGCACACTCCCGGGGTAAAGAAATTAGTACCTACGTATGATGTCATACGCATTGATGGGTCTAATCATCCTTACCTGCTTTTTTATAATGATCAGAACGAATATTTTGCATCTGTCGACACATAGAAAAAATAATGTTGAGTTTAATCACATTTTTTTCTGGGACGATTATAGAGAACGTTTATTTTAATATCCTTTATATTTTACAAATAAGAGAGTGAACTCCGCAGCCGTCTTTGGGAGCTTGAATAAATATTTATTCCAGTCAACCTTTAAGACTCTGTGGTTCTGATTACCATACATCTTAGCAGGAGAGTTTTAATGCATTAGTTAAAGTTCTCAGAAATAGTTTTTGCTACACGTGTTGCCATTAAAAATTGGGATCGCCTTTGAAAGATGATTTACCCACTCTTTTTCCCTCCACCAGTGAATGAGAGAGCGTATAGTTAAACAAGGGCTCCCTTACTATTTCGGACAAAGTGATGCTGACCTAACATAGTTCATATGTGTTTTATATAGAGATATGCTTTCCTTTGTAATATTATGTTTTCAGTACCATTTTCTTGATTCCCAGGTACCTTAGACTAAGACATGAATAACATTTATCTTTCCATTTTGCTCTTTTAAGTTGATATTATAGACTTAGTTTAGAAAAAAAAACGTGACGTAGGATGTTTACCTGAAATTAGAGCTAGTTCTTTGTAGCTTTTAAAAAAATAGTACCAGATTGACTACATTAATTAAAACTTCCAGAATTTTCATGCTGTTTTCAAGAATTATTTATGGAAATGTATATTCCCCAATCATGCTCCATTAATACATAATGGAAAAGAAATGCAGGCAAATGGATGCCAAACAATATATATCCAGCTTTCTGAAGGGGCATAAGGAGTTAATAATGTCTTTGATTTTTGTTTCCTTTATGGTAGAAGAGGAAAAAAAAAAAGGCCTGGTAGATTAGCAGTGAGAGATTGTTTGGGAAGAAATGAAGCAAAACTGAAATAAAACAGTGCGAGCCTGTTTCTGTTTGGAGGCCACACGCAGTGAGCACCAGCGCACATTTCAGACCTCTTAGAAAGAAAAGAAAATTTCTTGTTTAATTTTGGAGTAATTTATAATAGAGTATGTGTGTCTCACTCTGGGTACTGTAGCATAAGCACCGTTATTTTAAAACGTTAAGAACCTACAAAGGCTGAAAAATAACATCTTTTCTCATATCAAGAAACGTTGTGAAAAGTGTTTTATTTTTTAAAAAATCTCAGCCTTAATGTAAAATATACCGCGTATTTTTGTCAGTCAGTCACTTCACAGAACCATACCTATTTCTGAGATAAACGGCACAAATCCAGATCTGATATTTTTGGTGGTTTTCTTCTTTATATAGAGAACTCTTCTTCTTGAGTATAATATTACTTGTAATTCATACTTTTTAAAATGGTTATAGGATTTGAGGATTTTTCTTTTCTCCAAACTGGTTAACATTTTGAAGGGTGATTAAACTACTGCCGCTTTCTTTCAGGATGGTTTTATTGAATATTTTTAAAGAGCTTTAATCTAAGCTTTCTGATCAGAAGTAGTAACAATATTTTCAACAGTTTATTTGCTCTCATTTTCAGTTTAATGACTGGATCAGTTTAGATGAAAAGAAATAGATGTTAGCGCTACCATACCACTTGACGCCGTGTATTTTGATCTTCTTTACTTTATTGCCTGAAAAGGGGAGAGTGCGGGGCTGAATGAACTGAAGGCTCCTTTGGTACCCAACAGTCCCGTGCCTCTCATCTTAAGTTACCTCCGCATTTGTTCTATTATTTGTATGATTTTAATGTTTCTTTTTTTAAATATCCAAAATCATTTTTTTCAATATTTTTACATTTTTAATTGACATACAGTTGATTTACGATGTTGTGTTAATCACTGCTCTACAGCAAAGTGATTCAGTTACACACACACATATATATATTATTTTAATATATTCTTTTCCATTATGGTTTATCACGGAATATTGAATCTAGTTCCCTGTGGTGCCTTTTCAATATGTATAATCGATGGCACCTGTTGGATATCACATATTTTTTATTCTTATTAGTAAAATCATACCCAGAGAGCAAAGTATGAGAGAGAGAGAGAGAGAGAGAGAGAGGGTAAGTATGGCGGCCACTTTGTGACCCCACCGTGTGTTCTCCTGAGCGGCCTTCTTGTGAAGGACGCGTGGGGAGTGAAGGGAGTGAAGGGGCGGCCGTGCAGCAGCAGGGCCTTCCGTGGGGCAGGCTCAGAGGACACTGGAAGCCCGAGGTGCCATTGAGGAATGCATGACTGATCGCCAAAGAGTTATTAATTATGCAGGATGCAGAGAACAAAGCAGCTTAGTGAACATTGGCTCCGGGGCAGAAAGGACTGGGGGTTTCCTTCCCTTCTGGATATGCCAGTAGGTTTATCACTGTTACTATCTTGTCAAGGAATGTCTTACCAGAAGGCCAGATTTGCTTTTATGTTCAGGTTAGGAAAATTTCCAGCTAACTCTCAAACAAGGCATCAAATTCATTGGTTCACTTCATTCCAGCAGCGGGGCTGGAATAAAAATACTTAGAATAATATCCTAACACAAATGCCTTAGGAAAAAAAATGTCAGAATGTATTCAGGATTTTTAAAAATCGTAAATCTTCATAACAAACTGCATTGCATTCCTATGTTATTGTATTAAACCGATTTGAACAAGGAGAAAATTAGGTTTAAACCTTTCAGAATAAAATTCTATTTCCCTTAAGAGAGAATTAAGAGAAAAATGTGTTCTTAGAATTTTTTCTGTAGCAGAGAATAGAAGAAGTATTTCAAGTGTTGTATGTCTATACTGGAGTCTGAAACACGTTGAAATGATTTGAATTTCATTAAAATATACAATGTACTTGTATATTTATGCAAGGAGGCTTGAGGTGACAGTATTTTCTTGCATCAAAGAGATTATACAATTGCTGCAGAGACTAAACTCTTACTTGCCTAAGAGCTGTTAAATGTATTTTTCTACCCACCCTCTACTCCATGGACACAGAGCTCCCTTTCACGTGAAGGGCATGGGCTGTCTTCCATTTCTGCTGATTCTTTTTGTTCCATTTAATTCCTAGCTATCTAAGAAGGAATTTCACAGATAGAATGATTTGTAGTTGGAAAGAAATAGGCAGTTGTTACAACTGCGGGAATGGTTAAAAGGCGCGCAGATCATTTTAAGTCGATGTGCAAGTGGGCTGTAAATTAGAAGTTAGGTGAATTAAAAGTTTGAAGTTTGATTCATATTGTACATCGAAAGCCACAAAGTTTTGGAAGTTTAGGGTTAATACAGCAACCTAAACCCAATGGAGAGAACTGCTCTCTAGAAATAAGTTTGTTACAATTTAAAACGATAAAAGAAATACTTTTTCTTCAATATCGCCATCCATGTTCCTGTTAATTCTTTCAACATTTGTTGAATATGTGATGAGGTATTTTGATATGGGAAAATTCAGAGGTGTATATGGTATTGCCCTGTGTTTCTAAGAACTTCGCTTATTCTGGACAAGAGATACGTACTGTATACCTATACAAATACAGTGTGTCAGTGTGTCCTATAAGTGGTTTGGAAAGATTTTGAGAAGGAAGAGAGGCGATTGTTGAGAGCAGAGGATGTCATAACTCTTAGATTAAAGAGAAAAAAACTAAACAAGCAAACAAAAACCCCGGGAGTTACCTAGTATAAATTCGATAACAACTGCATGATAAATACCTCTCAAGAGCTTATTAAAATGTATGTTTTCAGATGTCAGAGGTTATGATTCTCTAGTTCTGGAGTGGTGCCCAGTTATCTGCATTTTCATCAAATGTGCTTATATATTATGCTCCAAGACGTTCTCACATTGAATTAGGGGGAAGAAATTTCTCGAAACTATAAACTGAGCAGGATACAGAGAGTTTTACTGAAGATGTTGGGGAAATATTTTTTATATTCAAGCTAGCATGAATATTTTATGGAACAGATTGGAGACTCTGCCCGTGTATTTAATAGCTAACGTGTCCATGCATTCTCTATTTTTCAGGACTGTAGAAAAGAGTGGGACTTACTTTCAGATGGATAGATTTCAGATTTTTTTTCAAATTATTCCAGTGAGAATCTTACTTTACATTTTTATGATTTCAGTTTGTAGTACTTGCATTTATTGTACCGACTTTTCTAAGCTGTAGACTAAAACCTATCAATTCTGTCAACTGTCAGTGTTTGTTCCCCGTGGAACTAGGATACATGACCACCCGCCATCTTTTCTTGGTCAACACTAGCTTATCTGGTAATGCACAGGTGGCCAAGGTCCAGCAGCGAGGCACCATTCCGGACAACGTATTCTTTTGTTGTTGGCTGTGATGGGTGTGATGGGCCACTGTCAGTAAAACAAGACACTTCCAGCCATCAAGAAGTGTTCTTTCATTCTCCTCACTCTGTTTTTTTCACATGTAATTTTAATTTTTGTCTGAGTTACACTTGCACGTAGCTTTGAAAGGCGACTCTTTTTCTTAGGCTTGTTACAGACATAGCAGTTGCCCCCTGCTGCCCACTTCCCCTGCCCCGACTGTTGTCCTTTGGCGGCAGGTACTTCTGGTTCTTTTAACTGATGCTCTTAGAATTGACCTTCAGACCTTCAGGTCAAAAAGGCTTTTGTCGCTACTTCTGGCGTCTTTGGTTTTAAGAATTGTCTGTGGACGTCGTTGACGTCACGCTCTGGGAGGTGAGACCTTCACTCTTTTTCACCCTCCTGCCTTCACAGACCCCTTCCCATCCATCCCCCCATCCTCCGTTAGATCCTAATTATATCAAGATCCAAATGCACCCCGTGCATCCTGGTGGCCACGCAGCCATTTCTCACAGCTGAGCCATGAAGTATGCTGTGACTACATTTCCTTTCCTGCCCTCTGTTTTGTTTTATTCTCCCTAGAGTTGTGTCATTTTGCGGTTTGCTGAGCTTTCTGTCCAATCATTCCTCAGATTGTGTGAATCTCCTCTCAGTACAGTCAGATGCATTAGGTTTCCTAATCGTTTCGTCTTTGGGAAGAAATCCCTGCAGAAGCAGTCTGTCTGCTTCCCTCTGGGCTGGTTGCCCTTTACCTGCTGCACAGCCATCATCCTTGGGGCCTCCTTCCACCCCTGCCCTGAGCATCCCCTTTGCGGTTGTCTTGAATTAGATCCCTTGTTTGTACCATCTTTTGTCTTCCTCTCTCTTAGTTTACTTCCTTATTTGGGAAGGGAGTAAAACCCCCATGAATTTACTGAGAAAAAGGAGTATCACAGAGAAAGATCTTGTGACCTCGCATAACTGAAAACGCCTTGATTTAACCCTCAGACTTGAATTCTTAGCTCAGTCTAGAATGTGAGTTGACCCCTTTGAAGCTGACTGGACATTCTGTGCATGTGATGGGCTTGCTGATGAAGGTGTTTACTGTCCTGTGAGTAAAGGCGGCTCAATTCCTTGAAAACCCCCAGATTCTCCTCGCCTCTTAGCTGAGGGTGTAGTCCTGGCTACCAGCTCTACGGACTCAGAGCTGAGAGTCGACAGCGTTAAGTATTAAGGTTTTCATTCAGCTTCTTCACCCCACATTCAGAATAACATCACTGCTCCCTTCTATGCTTGGGTTCCCCAGGCCGTAAATGCTCAGTTTTATCCTGTTCAGGGTACAAGTCCGAGCAGGGAATATGTCCCTCTCTGCCCCAGTGGGGAAGTCTTTCTGGGGTGCCTGACGGCTTTGCGATCTCCAACCCATCCCCCTATATGCAGCCTCCCTGTCGTTAACACGCCCATAGCTACCTGACGCCCCCCCCCTCCCCCCAGAGCTTTTGCGTGGTTCTTCTGTGTCAGTCAGGTTGCTTCTTGGCTTTGTCTCCTGCAGGTCCACCGATGCAAGGACTACGCATCCACCTGCGTGTCGGTTTCAGAATGTTACCGCAGTAGGCTCCTTTCCAATTTTCTTTGGCCTTAACGATTATGCATTTAAAAATACCTTTAGATCAGAGCTAAAATCACCATCTTTTCATTTTTTTCTTTTATTTATATAGCAACGTCCTTATTAAAGACTAAGTTGTTATTTGTTTAAGAAAATATTCGGAAACTCTGCACACTATGGACATACTGTGTGCCAGGTGCCATGCTCTGTAATTGGCTTTCAGGAATTGTTACCAAACACGAGTGTTTGGGCCCAATGCACAGTGAGACAAAGCAAACCAAAACATTGGTGTTTGGAGCAGAGAAAAGTTTATTGCAGGGCCATGCAAGGAGACAGTGGCTGGTGCCCAAAAGTCCGCGAACTCCCGCAAGGGTTTCAGCAAAGCATTTTAAAGGCCAGGTCAGGGAGGGGCGTGGTTGGTTGTTGCAGACTTCTTGGTAGCAACATCCTTTGTTCTTGCAGCTGTCCATGTAGGTCAGGTCATGATGTTTCTATAAACCTCCAACGAGATGAATGTTATTCTCTGTTCTGCAACGTTTTGTCTCAGATGAATGAAAAGTGTTATACCCTTAAAGGTCAGAGCCTTGAGAATGGGCTGTCCTGTATATTTCAGGCTGTAGGCATTCTTAACTTGTAGCAAAAGCAACAAAATACAAAGATTAAAGTCAAAGAAACAGATCCAATATGGAGTCAGATATCTTCTTCCCTATTACAGAATGACTCTCGGTTTTCCTCCCAGGCCAGATAAAATAAGCCCATATAGAAGTCGCTTCGCATGGTTATGCTAATATTGTGTTTATCCTTTTAAAGTTGGACAAGCAGAGAGGACTTGTTCAGCTATTTCACTTTTCCTGAACTATGTTTCAGTATTAGTGTCCTGTCTGGTAGTAACCATAGGACACCAACCGTGATTCATTCTTTTTCTTTTTTTAATTGGAATATAATTGCTTTACAATGTTGTGTTAGTTTCTGCTGTACAATGAAGTGAATCAGCTGTATGTATATACACATCCCCTCCCTCTTGGACCTCCGTCCCCCCACCATCCCACCCATGTAGGTCATTACAGAGCACCAAGCTGAGCCTCCTGTGCTATACAGCAGGTTCCCACTAGCCGTCTGTTTTACCCATGGTAGCGTATATACGTCAATCCTAATTGCCCAATTCATCCTAAATAGACATTTCTCCAAAGAACACATACAGATGGCCAAGAGGCACATGAAAAGGTACTCAACGTCACTAATTATTAGAGAAATGAGGTCTCACCTCACACCGGTCAGAATGGCCATCATCAAAAAAACCTACAAACCATAAATGCTGGAGAGGGTGTGGAAAAAAGGGAACCCTCTTGTACAGCTGGTGGGAATGTAAATTGATACAGTCAGTATGGAGAACAGTATGGAGGTTCCTTAAAAAACTAAAAATAGAACTACCATACGACCCAGCAGTCCCACTACTGGACATATACCCTGAGAAAACCATAATTCAAAAGGACACATGTACCCCAGTGTTCATTGCAGCACTATTTACAATAGCCAGGACATGGAAGCAACCTAAATGTCCAACGAGAGACGAATGGATAAGAAGACGTGATTCATTCTTTATACGTGTCAGTTTTAACCAAACAGCTCATAGGATCCATACATTTGAGAAAATGCTATCGTTAAGAAGAGTCTTCACATATTCACTTGTTTGAGTTATGCTGTTAAAGTATTTGAATGTTTCAAACATTAAACCCAGAACTTTAAAAATTTTACCTATTCCTTTAACTAAGATGACATACTTGTATTGTTATTTATTGAAGGTTACTTTAAAACCACATGAACCTGATTTTATATATCATATAACCTTCAGTTTTTACATCCTCTGACAGTCTTAGAACAAAACTAAAGGGTCAGTGTGATTAGTGTTATGTGCTTCTGAAGAGGTCGATTTGTTTTTTAATTGAAGCCTAGTTGATTTACAGTGTCGTGCTAGTTTCAGGTGTACAGCACAGTGATTCAGTTATACGTGTGTGTGTGTGTATCCTTTTTCAGATTCTTTCCCCTTATTCTTATAAAATATCAAGTGTAGTTCCCTGTGCAGAAGTTAATTTTTGAAAGTCAAGTATATTTTAAACATATTTTGGAAAGGAGGTGCTCAAGGATGTCATCTTGGAAGGAGTTGAATCAGGCAGAAAGAGAAGAGAACGAACACATGCTGACGGCTTGATGGGCGCGTTTAGGTCATTGAATCCCCATACTGCGGCATTACCACCATTTTACAGGTTATGACTCGGAGAAATGAGGATGTTCATTAGGGTTTTCCTCACTCTAGTTAAAGCCAGGCTGCTTCTGCACTGGTTTGGGAAGTATATTAGGAAGATCACTGAGGACAGAAGAGCAAATGTTTTCCTGTTAAGACACCTAAGTTTTATTTCGGCCGATTACGATGTCATGGCTTGTTTAGGAACTTTGAGAAGCTGGTGAACTAAATTAGAATTTGCCAATGTTCTAAAAATGATAGTGGTAATCAATATTGAGGGTTATTGTACTTTCTCCACACGCTTACCTTTAAAATGCAAACAAGACATATAAGCTCCTTTAAAAGTCACTTTCAGAGTAAAGGCAATGTTACAAAAAAAAAAAAAAAAAAGGTAAAAATGCCGATGGAGTTAATAATTTCACTTATCCATCAAATTCAATTGCTATTGAAAAATTACAGTTCCCTGTAAGTACCCTAGCACTCTTTTCAGCTCCAAAGAATTTTTCAGAATTTCATCGTGAAGGAAACTTTGAAGGCTAAAATTGATACAAAGAAATAGGAAAATAAAGTTGGAAAACAAGCATAGCAGGGTGAACGAGACTCCACTGAAAGTCTCCTATGAAGCAGCTACTCAGTGAGTCCCACTGAAATAAAAAGACCCAGAGCATTTTTAGTTTGAAATCTTGCAGTTTGTGCATAGTGTCTGAAATATAGCAGACATTTGGTAAGATTTGAGATGAACGGAAGAGGAAACGCTCACGTAAGCACAAATATGCATAGGGCATGCCGTTCCGCAGCTGTCTGCCGGGTGGCTACTTGGAGGCCACCAAAGGCCCGGGGAACAGAGAGGACATTCAGGCACCCAAATGTCTTGGTGTCTTGGCCCCAGAACAGAGGTCCTGCATCTGCCTAGGTGCTTCCTCTTTAGAGAACTGAGTCCGTTTTTAAATGATAATGGAAAAGAATATGAAGAAGAATGAATATATGTGTATAACTGAATCACTTTGCTGTACGACAGGAATTAACGCAACACTGTAAATCAGCTACAATAAGATAAATTGAAGTACACACTGTACACACTGCTGCATTTAAAATGGGACCTACTGTATAGCACGGGGACCTCTGCTCAATGTTCTGTGATAAGCTAAACGAGAAAATAACTTGAAAAAGAATACATACATATATGTGTATGACTGAATCGCTTTGCTGTACACCTGAAACTAACACAACATTTTTAATCAACTATACTCCAATATAACATAAAAAGTTTTTAGAAAGGTAAGTCAGCTTTTGTTTTAGTGTGAGTAAAACTTCCACTATTTCGGAAACGCCTGCCTCGTACCTTTGCCTGTGCTTCCCCACTGCAGGTACTTACTCAGAAGCTGGATTAAGGCTGTCGTCTGCCTTAAAATACTATGTGAATGATTTTAAGTACTCCCAAAGCAGGTTTGCTTACGAAAGCTAAGGTGTCTATTAAAAACTTTTATTTTTTTCCTTTGGAAGAATAATAGAAAAGGCATTGAAATGGCAATTATCTTAAGACTCTAAAATAAAATCTGAGATAGGAATAGGAAGTAAGCGTGGATAGCTCCAGGTCAGCCTGTGCGAGTGTCTTAATACCGTCTCTGAAATTGTGCTTTTAAATTTCACACGGTCGCTAAAGAGGAAATGCCTTTTTCCAGAAGAATAGCATTCTGATACAGCTTGAAAAAAAAAGGCATTTTCCCGCCGGGTATAAGTTAATGAAATAGCATTAAGTATAATTAGTCGTTTTAGGAGAGGACATGTGAAATACACAGAATTGTTCCAGAAACAGAAAGACGCTGCATGCCAAAGCTTGACTTCCAGTGCTTGAGTGAGGCAATGCGAAAATATATGACACATCTTTTGGACGAGATTCTTTAGAAGTCATCTCAAACATTCTGACAGAAATATTTTCCTTTCTTTTTAGAATATGATGAGTGATGCTTTGTGGTATTCTAATCCCATTACTGGTAAAGGTAATAAAAAGAACTCCCGAATCCACCCAGGCCTGCAGTGTTTTGTTTAAAGTCGGGGGATCCCTTTCAGACTTGGTTTTCTGCAGGGAACTGACTTTGCCCTGAGTTTAATGTCTGCTGGTTGCGCAGTCACGTCGTGGAACTCCAAACAGGTTTCCTATTTTGTGACTCGATGTCAAGAAGGGTACGTCTGACTGAAGTCTGTGATGGTGATGACACTGATGGAGAATTGTGCGTTCATACTGCACATTTAAATTGGTCTCCCCAAATCTTGGGGTCATGCTTTCCGTTTATCCTCAGGGGGTGTTTTCTCTTCCGATAGAATTCCTTGTTACATAAAAAGCCTTCACTGTTGCCCCTGGCTTGCCATAAATGGCACAAATGGTGTGGCATCATTCCACGCTTGAGCAATTTAAGGAAATTTAACTCTTTGAAAGCACCATCTTGGACCTTCCGTCGGGGCCCTCATGCATCTGGTTTTCACTTCTTTATATTGTGAGGTGCGGCAGTTTAGCTTAAGTAAAAGGGTTCAGTCATTTGACTTGAAGGTAGATGGAATTTTGTAGTTTAACTGTAATTTCGTATCAAGCTGATTTTAAAAACTCCAGTCTACCAGCATGAATAATCGTAGTACAAACCATTTCTGTAACATCTGCTACTGTATTGGGTTCTTGATATATGTCATCTCGTTTCTTTTTTTTGGCTGCGCACCATAGCTTGAGGGATCTTAGTTCCCCAACCAGGGGTGGAAGCCAGGCCCCGGCAGTGAAAGCACCGAGTCCTAACCACTGGACCACCAGGGGATTCCCTCACTTATTCTTTATAATAACTATGGGAAATGATTCCCATTTTGCCTGTGAGGAAGCATATGCCCAGAAGGAATTCCGCTTGCCTAAGGTTCAGAGCAAATAAACAGGAAAAAGTGATAGTCAAACCATGAATTTCAACCATAGTACGTGATATCCCCTAATCAACTTTTGCTCAATAAGAACTTTTTTAACATTTTATTTTGAGATAATGGTAAATTGACATTCATCTGTAAGAAAGGTCCTGTACACCCTTCACCTGCTTTTCCCCAAGGGTTAGCTTCGCGCATGATCGTACATAGAACAATATCACAACTTAGCAAGTGACACTGTTACAGCCCACCGACCTCAAGAAGAAATTTTT
Organism: Neophocaena asiaeorientalis asiaeorientalis; assembly: GCF_003031525.2. Classification (NCBI taxonomy): domain Eukaryota; kingdom Metazoa; phylum Chordata; class Mammalia; order Artiodactyla; family Phocoenidae; genus Neophocaena; species Neophocaena asiaeorientalis. The sequence continues at coordinate 3,709,647 of NW_020173335.1, forward strand.
GACTGAAAATACACAGCACCGTAGTAGGTATTCCATGAAAGTGCTATATGAAAAGACTTTTACAAATAAAAGCTAAAAGGACATTTGATTAATAGACAGTTTCTAAAATGGCTCAGTCAAGAAAGAGCACATATTTTTGTATCATGAAATGGCTTCGGAACATCAGCCTCGGTCATGAGAAGAATTTCTGTCCTGAACTAGGTGATCTTGTAATGCTCATCTGAGATTCCGTTGTGTGGTGCAGAACCGTTTTTGCGGCATTTTAGAGTGGAACATCTATCATAGATTAAAGCTTATAAAATCAAAAGTAATACCACAAATCACCCCTCTGGATGTGGGATTCAGAGTGAACTATGAAACGTAAATAGTCACTATAAATAAATCCATGAATAAGGGTCTGCTCCTCTGAGACAGAGATTAATGAAGTTTTAGGATGCTGAGAGCTCAAGATATAATCTGTAGCTTTAAACTGATGTCAAGATTCAGAACTGATTGCTTTAAAAGCCCTTCATCTCCCCAGAAGAGATTGATGACTTCAGCGCTACTAGGTCTCTTCTCATGCGAAATCTGTATATTGCGGTTCCAACAGGTATGGTATGTGGGAGTATTTACATAGCAAATGTAACTGTACAATATGTAAAAGTTAAACTATTACAAAAGCAAAATACAGTAACATGTGATATTTTCCAGGTATTTTTAAATTTTAGAATTCTGTGGAATGCAGCTCCTGCATGCCTTGGGGGCTGGTAGCTGGTCCATTAGTTGGTAGAGAGCTCAGAAGGAGAGTCCTAACAATGATACACATATTCTGTAAGCATTTAATTTTCTAAATTTTTAAATTTTGAAAAATTTATTTTATTGAAGTATAGTTGATTTACAATGTTCTGTTAGTTTCTGGTGTACAGCAAAGTAATTCAGTTATACATATAGATATGTAGATATAGATGTGTAACTTCTTCATATTCTTTTCCATGATGGTTTATCACAGGACATTGAATATAGTTCCCTGTGCTATACAGTAGGACCTTGCTGTTTATTCTACAAGCATTTAATTTTAACTTCACTACTTTTTATTTAAGCCAGGACCTTTTATTTAAGTAGGGATATGCTACTTGGAAACTTGTGTATTTCTTTCAACAATCATAGCTGTAATGCCTTAATATTGACTTTCAGTTTGTGTGTCTTTAAGTAAAAAATGAGAAGTCAAAGGTGCTTTCAATGCAATCGAAGTGCAGGATTCCACTAAGCTGTTGTGAGGTTTTCCCTCCTAAATGTTCGTTTTTTCTCTCATACCTGCTTGAATAGCAGCTCTGTATAGTAACTCATTTTGGATGGACTCCTTCCCGCTTACCTAAGTTTTCAGAGAGGCACCTGCTCTGTTTGATTGGGTTAATAATATGTAAATAAGGAGTATTACAGTAACAGGTACTACTGATAGAAGTAGTTTGGGGAACAATGCAACTGTCTCTTGGTAGGTGTAGAATCCAACTGGAAAGAGCAGAAAGGATGCCAGTAGCGTTCAGTTAGTTGTGGGCGTCATCGGTCAGTGTGCTTTGCGTGATAGGAAAGCTACCTAAACCAGGAGGCCAGTCGAGTGAAGGTCGGTTAAGATAAGGACTCTCATCCTTTGTTCAGTTTTGATATTGACACTGCCTGATAGTGTGTCATTGGGAAATTGTAAATTAAATGAGTGTGGCCAGTAGAAATGTAGTGGTAACTGTGCCTCCGTATGGCTGTCAGAGTGGGAACAACACGCCTGGCACAAATTAGACATTTAACGCACTTTGATTCTCTTCCGTAAATTTTCCTGTCATTTAGCTTTGCTGTTTTTCAAGCTGCAGAGAAGAGCATGGCATCTGGAAGTTGCTTAGTTTGAAGGAGTGAGTTTCCGACTCACTCGGAATATCCTTTATAGAGAACTTTATAGAGTTCCCCTATAATATCCTTTATAGAGAACTCCCGACGAAGATTTAGGAAGAGATGTTTTTATCTTACTGAAAACGTAAAATAGCTTATGAAAAATATTAGATATTTACCAAAGTAATGGTGGAGCAGGCTTTCCTTTTCCTCCCTCCCTCCTCCCTTCCTTTTTCTTTCTTTCTTTCCTTCCTTCCTTCCTTCTTTCCTTCTTTCTTTCTTTCCTTCACTTTATCTCTCTCTCTCTCTCTCTTTCTCTCTCTCTCTCTCTCTCCTTCTCGCTTTCTTTCCTCTTCCTAAATGCTCCTTATCCTAAACAACGGCTTGACTTTTGTTATTTTCAAAGTTAGTGTTTCAGAACTTTGTCTATACTTTCTCACCCTTTCCTCACTTGGGAAAACGCCATTTTGTTGTTGTTGTTGTTTTGTTTTTCAACTCTTCTGTAAGTTAACCCGACTTTTTGGCCTTCCATTTCTTTTTTTTAAAGAACGCTAGTTAAATGTACTAGATCAGTTTCACAACCCACTAAACACATCACAACTTGAGTTGGAGAAATCTGACCTCAGTTGTAAAAGATGCGTCATTTGTAGGTGGAAGAGTAGGGCTTTGGACCATTTTACTCACCTTCCTGGGAAAGTACCATATTATGCTAAAATACGTAAGAATTCATTCTTAAAATCCCCAAAATTGATGTTAAAGAACGCTTTCCATGATCCCCTGCAAAATGTCCCATGGATTTTGGGAAATGGAGACTTAAGGTCTTTCATCAGTGTTGACCCGTTGAAAAGTTACTCCTTTGGGAGATTGTGCTTGATGGTGACTTCTCAGAATTGTACTGACACCTGAATGACGATAGGAACTATGGATTGAATGCCTCCCTGTAGCCTACGGTATTTAAATTCACAGCTGGTTTGCGACGATGCTCTATTGGCTTAGTTTGCTTCCGCGCTTGGCTTTTGAAGAGCTCATCCATCTTCTAGTGCAGGAATTTAGGGTTCACTTAGCAGTTTCTGAATCAGCAGTCCAGGGCCCCCCTGTCCTCCATGACTGTTTGGTGCCGACGGCCATCAGCACGGGGGGAGGACATGGCTTCTTGCACACACTGCGGTTCTCTGTGAGTTTTCAGTGACACCAGAGCAGAGGCTGGAGCTGGGATGGGAAGCTGTCTCAGGGCCAACTCATGAAGATGGGGCTTGAATTAGTTCTCTGTGCCGTCCACGGTCCAACTGGAAACACAGATGAAAGGTTTTGGAAAGCACCGTTTCTCGTGGTTTAGACAGGTCTCTGGGCTTCCTGAGCTGTGCACATGACATGAAATGGGGCCTTTCATGGTATTTACTCTCTGTGTATTAATGACACTTCTGCTTGAAGATAAAGCACTTTCGGTAAAAATAACTTGTCACTCCGTTGAGACATTTTGCTTGGAAGATGCTTTAGTTTCAAAATATTTCTCTGCTCATGTGTGCTCTCCTGTTCCCCTGCTCATCTGAGTTTTTCTAATTTTGATGTGTTTTTGTTTTTAAATCTTCTGCTCTGTGGTTTTTACCTTTGTCTTGCATCTGTGTAAGGTGACTGCTACTAACATCTTTTATTACTTTTAGAACAATGTCCTATGTAGTGGTAAATAATTAAAGCAAAATATTTTGTATGGACTGTGACTTTTAGGTCTTAATTCAGTTCCAAATTGTCTCAAGCATCCCACAGCATTGCCATTTTATTCTTACTCTGAGTAAGTTGTATTCATAACAATTGTATTTTTCTTCATATATTTGGATTATTGCTCCAATGAAATCTGTATGTTTTCAATCTTTTATCCATATCTAAATTATACAGATATTAATACTTACTGAATCATTTTCCTATCAATGCTCTACTTTTGAGAGCATGAAGAATTTCAGTCTCTTGTCACATTTGTTTTAAGTATGGGCAAAGATGCTAGACTTTTTCTTGACCCTTGGGATTGAGAGGAAGTATTTACAGATGTTAACCATGGTGAAACTGCTTTTCACATACCCCTTTTGATCTCTATGAATAATAAACGGGAGGGTTTCATTAGGCATACAAAGTTTCCAGGCCTTCCTAGAATAGATTTGAAGGTTGATGGCCAAATGGAGATTAGGCTTTCAGGCCCAAGACGGACAGGGTATTACATTGTTGCTACCGTAGCTATATGTACCATGTAGTGAATGCACATTTTTAATTTGTTTTAAGACTTGCCTTTGTATCGCATCTGCGTAAAGTTACTGCTACTAACATATTTTACTACCTTTAGAACAATTCTGTTGGGCATTATGTAATAGTTAATAATTAAACTAAATAATTAATACATAAACCTTTGTTTTTAAGATTTATTTAACTGCTATAAAATCTTTGTTGGCACTGCTTCGTATTTAGTAGATTTTCCCCCAGTCAACATGTGAGTCAGTTCTTTAGAACGCAAGCCTTATTTTAAATAACCCTTACTTGTTAGGTCATTTTGTTTCATTTTTCACATTATTTCCTGTTTTGCTTTTTGCTTTCCTAAAGCTGTTGTCACTATACTCTTGATAAAAAAGAAAATTCATTTTCGAGGCCTCTTGGCTTGGATGTTTTAAAGGCACATCAAACTCAATGTGGTCATTTTGAAATTTCAAAGTTCCTTATAAATGTTTTGTTGATCTAAAGCAAATAGACTTTTTCTTCCTGTGGGGCTAGGCTAGTTGTAGAGCATGAGACTTCCTTAGTTCTGCAGCAAAAATGGATGTATTTGGGATCACCAAAGAATTGCAGCTGGGGTTCTGCAGCCTTGGCAAGGCACACACAGGTCCCTGCACGGCAAGGAGAGTAGACCTCTTTTAAAGAGGGGACAGGAAGCTGCGAGGGCTGTCGTAAGCCCAGAGACCACGGGACGAGCCGAGAGTTCCAAAGTGTCTTGGCTTTTCGTTGGCTGAGCTCTTGCCAGGCGAGCAGGGGAGTCCTCTTCTTTTTGCTGGGCTAGGCTAGTTATAGGGCATGAGACTTCCTTCTTCTGGCCTTGTGACTCTATTTTAATTGAGGTTTCTGTTTATTAATTTTTACGGTATCACAAATTGAATGTAAACCATAATAATTATACTTTTTTTTTTTTTTTTTTTTTTTTTTTTTTTTTGGGGATCA